>NC_052065.1:79205527-79508557 GCF_903992535.2 Arvicola amphibius | reverse complement strand
CCTGGCAGTACCCTGGAAGAGGGAGCACAGACATTCCTCATCCCCCTATACTTCCTGGTCATTCTGTGCAGGGGCTATTCTCCCCGGCTACTGCCTCCCTCTTCCTATCCCATCCCAGGTTGCAACCAGACAAACCCTCCCTTCTTCCTCCCATTTTTGTGGCCATAAGACCCCCCAGCTCTGCATATTTGAGTGCTGGGACTGGGTGGTGAGTGCAACCAGGCGGGAGTTCCTTTGTTTCAATAGCCTGCCTGCAACAAGGTAGGCCTTTTGTCTACGAGGTCTTTGGCCAGCAAGGGGACCTAATCCTGTAACAGAAGATCCATTGGGCAGCATTTGGAGGAAAAGATGGGCAGGCACCAATGCAAGAATTCCTCCAACAATCTGAAAAACAACATGAAAACACCAGAACCCAGCAAACTTACAACAGGAGGACTTGAATACCCTATTCCAGAAGTAGTAGAAAAAAATTGACCTTATGAAAGTGAGAGAGTCCCTTAAACAGGAGGTGAAAAACTCCCTTAAAGAAATGGATGAGAAGAATAACAAAAAGATTGAAGAAATAAGTAAATCCGTAAATGACACCCTAAAAAAAACAAGAAAAACAATCAAACTTATAACAGAAACAGTTAAAGACTTGAAAACTGAAATGGAGGCAATGAAGAAAACACAAACTGAGGGATAGTTAGATTTGGAAAATCTAGGTAAATGAATAGAGACTACAGAAACAAGCATAACCAACAGAATAAAAGAGATAGAAGAAAGAATCTCAGAACCTGAAGACACCATATATAAAATAAATGCACTGATGAAAGAAAACAGCAAATCCAGCAAATTCTCATCACAAAACATTCAGAAAATCTGGGACACAATAAAAAGACTAAATCTAAGAATAATAGGAGAAGAAGAAGGAGAATTACAACTCAAAAGCCCAGAAAATATATTAAACAAAATAATAGAAGAAAACTTTCTGAACCTAAAGAAAGATATTCCTATGAAGGTTCAAGAAGCATACAGAACACTGAATAGACTGGATCAAAAAAAAAAAAAAAAAAACAACCCCTCACAATATAATAAATAAAACACAAAACATACAGAAGAAAGAAATAATATTAAGAGCTACAAAGGAAAAAGGTCAAGTTACTTATAAATGTAAACCTATCAGACTTATACCTGACTTCTCTATGGAAACCATGAAAGCCTGGATAGATGTACTGCAGAAACTAAGAGACCATGGATGTAAGCCCTGACTACTATACCCAGCCAAGCTTTCATTTACTATCAATGGAGAAAACAAAATATTCCAGTTTAAAAAAATTTAAACAATACGTAGCCACAAATCCAGTGTTATAGAAAGTAATAGAAGGAAAATCACAAACCAAGGAGTCCAACAATGCCCACCATAACTCAGACATCTAGTGACCCTTCACCAGCACAACTCAAAGAAGGGAAACACACACACTCTACTAGAAAAAAATAACCAGAGTTAACAACCACTGGTCATTAATATCACTTAATATCAATGGACTCATTTCACCTATAAAAAGGCACAGGCTAAGATATTGGACACGAAAACAGGATTCAACCTTCTACTGTTTACAAGAAACACACCTGAACCACAAAGACAGATGCCTACTCAGAGTAAAAGGCTGGGAAAATGTTTATCAAGCAAATGGACCTAAGAAACAAGTGGGTTTGGCCATACTAATTTCTAACAAAGTTGACTTCAAACTGAAATCAATCAGAAGATATGGAGAGGGACATTTTATAATCATAACAGAAACAATTAATCAGGACGAAGTCTCAGTCCTGAATATTTATGCCCCTAATATAAAAGCACCTACTTATGTAAAAGAAACATTAATAGAACTCAAGACAAACATCAAACCATACACACTAATAGTAGGAGACTTCAACACTCCTCTCTCACCAATGGACAGGTCAATCAGACAGAAACCTAACAGAGAAACAAGAGAATTAATGGAGGTAATGAAACAAATAGACTTAACAGACTTCTATAGAACATTCCACACAAACAGGAAAGAATATACCTTCTTCTCTGCAGCTCATGGAACCTTCTCGAAAATTGATCACATACTCGATAACAAAGCAAACTTCCACAGATACAAAAAAAATATTAGTAACCACCTGTGTCTTATCAGATCACCATTGAATAAAGTTAGAATTTAACAATAATTCTATCCCCTAAAAGCATACAAACTCTTGGAAGCTGAACAGTCAACTACTGAACCATCCCCTTGTCAGGGAAGAAATAAAGAAAGACGTTGAAGGAACAGCAGATTGTATCCTGCCACCCAGCTAGCTTTACCCAAAATAATTACACAGAAACTGTATACTTGCTGGGCGGTGGTGGCACAAGCCTTTAATCCCAGCACTCGGGAGGCAGAGGCAGGCGGATCTCTGTGAGTTCGAGACCAGCCTGGTCTACAAGAGCTAGTTCCAGGACAGGCTCCAAAGCCACAGAGAAACCCTGTCTCGAAAAACCAAAAAAAAAAAAAAAAAAAAAAAAAGAAACTGTATTCTTTTAAACACTGCCTGGCCCATTAGTTTCAGCCACTTATTGGCTAATTACCCCATATTTAGTAATCTGTGTAGCACCACGAGATGGTCGCTTACCAGGAGAGATCTTAACCTGCGTCCATCTCAGAGAGGAGAGGCATGGCAACTGCCTGAGCCATGTACTTCACTTTCTTCTTCCTGTTCTGTCTACTTTACCCACCTAAGGCTTGGCCTATTAAATGGGCCAAGGCCGCATCTTTATTAATGAATGAAATCAACAGGAACAGAAGGCATTCCCACATAAGAAAGAAATTAAAGTCTTCCTTGAATTCAACAAAAATAAAGACACAACATACCCAAACCAATGGGACACTATGAAAGCAGTGCTAAGAGGAGAGTTTATAGCTCTAATTGCCCACATTTAAAAAAAAAAAAAAAAACAGAGAAAGCTCACATTTGAGACTTAACAGCACAGCTGAAAGTTCTAGAGAAAAAAAGCAGACCCACCCAGGAGGAATAGAAGATTGGAAATAATCAAACTGAAGGCTGAAATCAACGAAAGAGGAACACAGAAAACAATCCACAGAATCAATGACACAAAGAGCTGGTTCTTTGAGAAAGACAACAAGGTTGACAAACCTTATTCAAACTAATCAAAAGGCAGAGAGAGAACATGCAAATTAACAAGATCAGAAATGAAAAGGGGGACATAACAACATACACTGAGGAAATTCAGAGAATCATTAGGTCTTACGACAAAAGCTTATATGCAACAAAGTTGGAAAATGTAAAAGAAATGGACTTGTTTTTAGATAAGTAACATTTACCAAAATTAAATCAAAACCAGGTGAACAAGTTAAATAGACCTATAAGACATGAAGAAATAGAAGATATCATAAAAAAAAAAAAAACTGCCAACCCCCCCAAAAAAAGGACAGGACCTGATGGTTTTAATGCAGAATTTTATCAGAACTTCCAAGAAGAGCTGATACCTATATTCCTTAATGTATTTCACATAATAGAATCAGAAGAGTCATTGCCAAACTCCTTTTATGAAGCTTCAGTCAGCCTGATTTCAAAACCACACAAAGACCCAACCAAGAAAGAGAACTCCAGACCAATCTCACTCATGAACTTTGATGCAAAAATTCTCAATAAAATTCTGGCAAACAGAATCCAAGAACACTTTAAAAATATCAATTATGATCAAGTACGCTTCATCCCTGGGATGCAGGGCTGGTTCAAGATATGAAAATCTATCAATGAAACCCATTATATAAATAAACTGAAAGAAAAAAATAACATATGATCATTTCATTGGATGCGGAAAAAGCATTTGACAAAATTCAACACACCTTAATGATAAAGGTTGTGGAAAGGTTAGGGATACAAGGATCATAACTAAATATAATAAAAGCAATATATAGCAAGCCAACAGCTAATAACAAATTAAATAGAGAGAAACTCAAAGCCATTCCACTAAATTCAGGAACAAGACAAGGCTGTCCACACTCACCATATCTCTTCAGCATAGTTCTTGAAGTTCTAGCAATAGCAATAAGGCAACATCAGGAGATCAAGGGGATTTGAATCAGAAAGGAAGAAGTCAAACTTTAATTATTTGCAGATGATATGATAGTGTACATTAGTAACCCCCAAGCCTCTACCAAAGATCTCCAACAGCTGATAAATAAATTCAGTGAGGTGGCAGGTTACAAGATCAAATCCAAAAAAATCAGCTGCCCTCCTATACAAAAAAGGACAGAGAAGCAGAGAGGGAACTCAGAGAAACGTCAACTTTTACAATAGCCACAAAAAGCATGAAGTATCTTGGGGTAACTCTAACCAAGGAAGTGAAAAATTTATTTGACAAGAACTTTAAGGCATTGAAGAAAGAAATTGAAGAGGACACCAGAAAATGGAAAGACCTCCCAAGCACTTGGATGGATAGGATCAAAATAGTAAAAATGGCAATTCTACCAAAAGCAATCTATAGATTCAATGCAATCCCAATCAAGGTCCCATTAAAATTCTTCACAGATATTGAGAGGACAATAATCAACTTTATATGGAAAAACAAAAAACCCAGGATAGCCAAAACAATCTTACACAATAAAGGAACTTCTGGAGGCATTACCATCCCTGACTTCAAACTATTGCAGAGCTACAGTAATGAAAACAGCTTGGTACTGGCAAAAAAAACAGAGAAGTCGTTCAATGGAATTAAATTGAAGACCCGGATATTAACTCACAAACCTATGAACACCTGATTTTTGACAAAGAACCTGAAAGTATACAAAGGAAAAAAGAAGGATCTTCAACAAATTATGCTGGCAGACCTGGATGTCATCTTGTAGAAGAATGAAAATAGATCCATATCTATCACCATGCACACAACTCAAGTCCAGATGGATTAAAGATCTCTATATCAATCTGAACACACTGAACCTGATAGAAGAGAATGTGGGAAATAGTCTCCAACATATGCGCACAGGAGACCGTTTCCTATGTATAACCCCAGTAGCACAGATAATAAGGGCAACATTGAATAAATGGGACCTCCTAAAACTGAGAAGCTTCTGTAAAGTAAAGGACACTCTCAATAAGACAAAAAGACAACCTACTGATTTGGAAGTAGATCTTCACCAACCCTGCAGCAGACAAAGCTCTGATCTCCTAAATATATAAAGAACTCAGGAAACTAGACATTAAAATGCTAATTAACCCAATTAAAAAATGGGATACTGGCCGGGAGGTGGTGGCACACGCCTTTAATCCCAGTACTCGGGAGGCAGAGGCAGACGGATCTCTGAGTTCGAGGCCAGCCTGGTCTACAAGAGCTAGTTCCAGGACAGGCTCTAGAAACTACAGGGAAACCCTGTCTTGAAAAACCAAAAAAAAAAAAAAAAAATGGGATACTGATCTGAACAGAGAATTCTCAACCGAAGAACTTGAAATGGCAAAAAGACACTTAAGGTCATCCTCAACCTCCTTAGAAATCAGGGAAATGCAAATCAAAACAACTTTGAGATACCATCTTACCTCTATCAGAATGGCTAAGATTAAAAACAACAATGATAGCCTTTGCTGGAGAGGATGTGGTATAAGGGGAACACTGAACCATTGCTGGTGGGAATGCAAACATGTGCAACCACTTTGAAAATCAATGTGGTGGTTTCTCAGGAAATTTGGGATCAACCTGTCCCAGGATCCAGCAATACCACTCCTGGAAATATACCCACGAGATGCTCTATCATACTACAAAAGCATTTGTTCAACTATGTTCATAGCAGCATTATTTGTAATAGCCAGAACCTGTAAACAACCTAGATGCCCCTCAATGGAAGAATGGATGAAGAAAGTTTGGAATATATAAGCATTAGAGTACTACTCGGCAGTAAAAAACAATGACATCTTAAATTTTGCATGCAAATGAATGGAAATAGAAAACACCATCCTGAGTAAGGTAACCCAGACCCAAAAAGATGAATATGGTATGTACTCACTCATTAGTGGATCCTAGCAATAAATAAAGGATATTGAGCCTATAATTCATGATCCAGGAGAAGCTAGATAGGAAGGTGAACCCAAAGAAAAACATGTAGTTATCCTTCTGTATATTGGAAAAAGACAAGATTGCCAGGCAAAATTGAGAGCTTGGGGGTGTGGGTAAGATGGGTTTAAGGGGAGAAGGGAAGAGAGAAGTGAGAAGGGGAGGATGGGGAGATCTTATGGGAATGGGACAGTTGGGATGAAGGAAGAATGGATATGGGAACAGGGAAGTATATATCTTAATTATGGGAGCCTTTTGAGGTTTGGCAAGAGACTGGACTCTAGAGAGGTTCTCAGGTGTCCAAGAACATGTCCCCAGCTTGCTCCTTAAGCAGTTGAGAAGAGAGCATCTGAACTCACCCTATACTATAGCCACACTGATGAATATCTTGCATATCACCATAGAACCTTCATCTGGCAATGTATGGAGATAGAGACAGAGACCTACATTGGAGCACTGGCCTGAGCTCCCAAGGTCCAAATGAGGAGCAGAAGGAGAGCGAACATGAGTAAGGAAGTCAGGACCATGAGGGGTGCCTGCCCTCACTGAGACAATGGGACTGATCTAATGGGAGCTCACCAAGGCCAAATGTACTGAGACTGATGGAGCATGTCATCAAACTGGTCTCTCTGAATGTGGCAGTCAATGAGGACTGACTGAGAAGTCAAGGACAATGGTACTGGGTTTTGATTCTTCTCCATGCACTGGCTTTATGGGAACCTAGCTGTTTGGATACTCACTTTTGTAGACCTGGATGGAGTGGGGAGGACTTCCCACAGGGCAGGGAACCCTGACTGCTCCTTGGACTGGAGAGGGAGGCAGAGGGGAAATGGGGGGAGGGAAATGGAAATGGGAGGAGGGAAGGAGGTGAAAATTTGTAAAACTTATATAATCTAATAAAAAAACAGACTGGAGAGAGAGGAGGAGGAGGGGGAGTGGGGGAACTGGGAGGGAAATGGTAGGAGGGGAGGAGGTAGAAATTTTTAATAAATAAAAATTAAAAATAAAATAAAATAAAAAAGAAAGTATCAAGGAATCTTGGCCCCAAAACATACTGGACACACAATATAGAGGAAAGGATGCAGCTCTCAGTCCTAGACCCCATGTTGTGATGGCTATTTAACACTGAAATATGGCATTACCATAATCTAGCATTGGAAACTTGGTATGTTCATCAACTGCCCTAAAATACTGACTCAATGACTTACAGTTATCTCTGTGGCAACCCAGTGCGGACTTAGACTTTTGTTTGACTTGTGAAAGATACTTGTTTGAGTTACTATACAAGAATTCCACACAATTGTTATAAACATCCCTTCACAGAGAAAGAAATTTTCAGAAAACACAGAAAAATGTATCTTAAACTTTTGCATTATAATACTGATAATTTTATTTTTCTTGACCTGAATACAGATAGTTTCCTATTCAACCAACATTTCTTATGCTGTTTGTTTTGTTAATGTTAAATAGTTAATTGTACTTGTAATTATATTACCTCAATCACATTATAAAACTAAGATTTTGGTGAACATTGATAGCAATCATGTCAGAAAAAAAAAACTATAAGTATGTTTAAGCATAAACATTGGGAATGATTTTGTCTATTTCTTTTATTACAGAATGGAAACTTTGTCTTTAAAATTGACATTCATGTTGTACATTGCCTAATGATGGTACTATACAACACTCTCAGGCAAACTAAAACACCCTTAATTGTATTTCTGTGCATTTTTTATAGTAAGATCAACATGCAATAAAAGGTCTTGATCATCAGGTACTGGCAATGTATCTTTTCCCATTTTGTTTCACTACAATGTGCTAACTGTAAACTACTAAGTGGTATTAGATGAGAGGTGAAAACATCTTAGCTACTATTGGGATTGGTTACTAATTCTTATTCCCATTAAGAGCAGCAAAATTGTGAACTATATTATTTCAATTTCTACTTGTATTTCTGCCTAAATTGGCTTCAGCTTCCTCCAATAAGCTTACTAAGTGTAACTTCCACAAATTAACCTGTAACATCCCATCCACATATTTGTAGCCAATAAGCACTGAACTATATTGTTAGAACTTGTTTGAAATATAATCAGCCCTCATGGAGGCTGGATAAAATACCATGACTGAGCTATAGATATGTCATTTCACTTAATTATCTGTGACTTTAAAAGTTTCTAGTAGCTGAGGTGAAAAAAATCCCTCCTGGTAACATTCAACACAGGAATATGTGCAATTAAACTTGTCATCATTCATTCATTTACATGTTGTTATAAAACTGAATCTCAGGTGTACTGAAAATAGTAAAAGTCATAGTCTTAATATTCATAACTAACCCACTTTAGCTATCTTGGTTAAGAGATTAGAAAGTAAGGTCTCTTGGACATCGCTTCTGTTCCTCTACAGATACCATAACACTTCATTGGCATTACTGTAGCTATGTGATTCCAGAGATAAAAACGTAAAGTCTCTTGGGCATCATTCCTATTCCTCTCCAGATAAATTAACATTTCTTTGGCACTTTTGTTTTTTCTAAGGATGGGTTAATAATATTTTAGTAAGTCCCATATCTTTTAAGTTTACAGAAACAGGGCTTTCCAAAGAGGATCCAATGGTATATAATTCTTGCTGGTTTGGATTATAAGACTTGTTAGTGTTGTAATAGGCAAGACATATTCAGTACCTGTAAAATCCCATGCCTTGCCTGGTAAAGCCAGGAAGTGAAGGGCCACAAAGCGTGATTTTGTCACTACTTGTGTAAAGCACTTGCGCAACTATGGTGAGTGACTCAATCCTGAGTAACTCTACTGGATAAATAGAATTTTTTTTTTATTTTATGGCTGGTGTCATGCAATTCTTCTGCTATAATTGTGGTAGATTTCAATAGTTCTATGGTGTTTGGGCCTTTGAATTAAGAAACATGATCATCATTAAATGGTGGCTGCAGAGCCATCTTAGCTGAAGAATTCTGTCAGGGAAATTGTCTGCTTTAAATGCATTTGCAAGTCCATGAAAATCAGAACAATAGATGTCACTATTGACTGCCAATTCTGCTTGGGATGTGAAAAAAGTAATGCTATTTTCCTCACACATTTTAGTGATGATTCTAGGTGTATGACACTCCATATGTCATTGATTATAGTGTTCAATAGATATTCTGGGGATAAAAGATGAAATTTCATGGGTTAGGAGAAGAAGGTGCAACAGCCACAAGACTTACTGTTGGACTAGTGGTCAGAGTTAAGGGAAGTCCTTGAGTTGAGCTTGTTTGAAGGAAGGTACAATGTGAGGGAATGGAACATTAATGGGAAGATGGAAGAATCTCAAATATCTATTCTGGTTCACTGGTCAAGGTTATTGTTTAAGAGTTAACAATAGCCACAGTATAGTCTGTGAAGGATCCATGGACAATCTGGAGTGTAATTTGCAATCCTGTCATGGGGACTGAACAAATGCATGCATTATTATCTTCTACATCCATGACATTGAAAGGAACTTGTTGAACACTGATATCAGGATAGCTCTCTGACACTTCAGATCCTGATTTATTCTTCTAAAACATGAGGTTGACATCTCCACTCTCATATATTTGTTGAAGACATTTTACTAGGATTGGAAATGCAAAGTTCTTATGGTTTGTAATTTGTGTTTTGATGGTCCACCATTTACAAAGCAGCCATTGTGGTGAACGAACACTTTTCCATCCTTTAGCTAAATGATCCCAGTTAATCTCATTTTCACCAGATACATCAAGCTCCTTTAGCCTGTGGATGAGAGTGACTTCATCTTTCCTTGTCCACTCAATTCCTCCCATCTGTTTCCAGTTCAGGTAGTGGAGCCATTTAGTGTGACACTGCTTTGCTGAGAGAGTGCCCACAGTTTGAGCCACAGCTGCCAAAGACAAACCCTGTATGGCTTTCTCAAACACCTCAGTGCATGTCAATTCATGAACCACATCTCCGAGAATCTGTTCTTCTTCTTTGGTCCATTTCCCTGTGTTCCAGTTATCCTTCATTAGTCGGCACCGATCTTTGACAGAAGATGGACTTCTTCCCATGGTGGCACCTATTGTTAGCCAGTCATTGCCATGCTTCTGCCAGAGCTCCTTGAGCTTCTCAATTTCTTCAGGGGTGTATTTCCCCACATTGTTTCTGTCATCGTACATTCGGACTACTCTTCTATATACTGAAAAAAAGGGCTATTCAGACCCAATGATATAGTTCTGTAGAAATCTTTTCTTTTACTTTTTGACATCTTAAAAATGATTTCTGTGGCATTCTCTACTCCATATTCCTTCATGTAGCTCATCAAAATATCTGTTTCCTCCTTGGACCATACCCCCTATTTCCATTTATATCCTAGTTTGGTAAGATTATCTTTATCTTTTTTACCTGTGAACCATGCTTGGCTAATGACTGACTCTTCCTCATTAGCCATGGGAAAACTTTCATCTGTCTTATCATCCTGTGAAATCTGGAACTGCATCATAGTTCCCTCAGTAATCTCTTCATCTGTTATCTCTGTGGCTGTGGTTATCACCAACTCAAAGCTCTGCTCCATTTCTGGTAGTGGGAATAAAGTGGCTGGCACACCAGGAATCAAATAACCCTCTTATTCAGAGGTGCAGTAGAGTTTTCCATTTTATCAGTTTTATTCTAAAGGCAAAGAATGATGTTCCTCTCTGTGTTTTCAGTAAGTAAGAAAGAGCTCATAATTTCAACTGTAACTGATTCAGAAACCTTTTCAAATATATGCATCTTCAAATCTAATCAGAGGGTAGATCAGTTACAGCACTTCCCATAAACTCATATTACATCCCCTTAATATGGATAATATAAAAGTGATGCTATCTGCAATACTTGACTGTTTGACACTGGTAAGCACAGGTTTAGCTAGAGCTGTTGAATATGATGCACAGAAATTTCCTGCCCTTAAAGATGCTTGAAATGTTGACCTTATCTCTTCTTCTAGTCTAGTTAGCAATGTCTGTTAGATGATAAATCTAAGAGCACAGGACTATTTTAAGAGGCTCCAAAATAATTAAGCTTGGAAACTTCAGAGAACTGCTGATATATCTCAATATGCATTACAATGCTGAAAGATTAAACAATGTTGTTTATTAATTGAATCTTAGAAAATTTTTGTTACTATTGAAGCTCTTTTATCAAAGAATTATCAAAACTGAAATGGACACCAGAATGTAACTGTTTGCATGGAATTATAGAGTAATAAAGAAAGTATTTCTTTCAACTGAAATTCAAAATACAGGACAAATTTTGATACTAAGATTTCTATCCATACATAATTTTACTTCCATAAAATGTCAAAAGCTTGCCAGTGACCTCCTCAAAGAAGGTAAGTCTGACTTTCAGAACCCAGGGATCCTCATAGAATAAAAATTACAATATTATATACTATAGAAACAAATATGCACACTTTAAACTTCATGTTTAAAGTTATTTAAATTATGTAACGAAAGGCCTATTTGTTATCAAGCTTATCAAAATACTCAAAAGTTTATTTTCATTTAACCTATGGACTTGTAAGTATACAATAGCATTTTATTTTTTAGTGATGTGCTTTGCAATAAGGAAGGATATGCACACACCAAAACTTTCAGAAAGTATGGCCAATAATTTAAAGCCTTGTTGTATGACAAATAAGATCAGTATGAAAATTTAAATGTCTGTTGGTTATATTTGATGTTGATTTAATATGATAAACACTCCCTCATAAACAAGTAAGTGGCCTGCATACTGAGCCTTAAATTTCACTATCATTATCTTATTGTTCATTACATTCTTCTGTGTATGTGTATGTCTCTGCATATAAATGTCTTTTCAAAAATAATAAAATAAATTGTCATAAAATTTTATGTTTTTCCTGATGAAATATTTACATGAGTTCAAAACTAAATGGGATGAGTCCAATAGCTTTTCTTGTTTGTTTAGTATTCATATCTAAACTTGTAAAGGTTTTACATAGTGTTTTTTACATCATGTTGGAAGACTATTTTTGTACCATTACTTATGCATGCCATATGCATTATCAGTCTTCATGATGTATTTTATATAACCTACTTTTCCAATAGCAATTTATAACACATTTTATATTTATATTTTGAATTTCCATTTATCTTTTGAGTGAAAAAATAGTCAACAATTTTGTATTACATGAATCAATGTGAGAATTTGTGTACTATACTTATTCAAATTATTGCACCAATATTTTCAGATCTGTGACACAAGAAAATTCAGATCAATCTTCGAGAACTTTGCAACTTGACAATGATATACAATCAAATTTGGAACATCCAGAAGTTTATAACATGTAAAGAATGTAATCTACTCAAAAAATAGATGGAATTTTATAGTAGTATATAATACAAAATCGTAATATATATGTGTAAAGAATAAATATCTGTATTTATTCCATTTATATTGCTTAAGTAGTAGTATTAACATCGGCAATAATAATATTGGACTAATCAATAATTATTCATGCTGTGGAATGGTGACACATGTCATTACTCTATTAATTTCTTGAGAAGTTGGATTAGTGAACATAAAATTAAAGTGTAACAGTTTATAGATGAACCTGTAATATGTGTAGAACTTGAGAGTAAAGAAGGAGACAGGTTACCTGCTCCTAGAAAGCTGAGATAGCTACCAATTTTTCTTTTATTATTATTATTATTATTATTATTACAAATTTTCATCTCCTCCCATCCTCCAACTTCCCTCCCACTCCCCCCACTCCCCCTTCCCCTCCCTCTCCAATCCAAAGAGCAGTCAGGGTTTCCTGCTCTGTGGGAAGTCCAAGGTCCTCCCACCTCCGTCCAGGTCTAGGAAGGTGAACACCCAGACTAGGTTCCCACAAAGCCAATACATGGAGTAGAATCAAACCCAGTGCCATTGTCCTTGGCTTCTCAGTCAGCCTTCCAGGTAAGCCATGATCAGAGAGTCCGGTTTGATCACATGCTCCATCAGACCCAGTCCAGCTGGCCTTGGTGAGTTCCCATTGGATCGGCCCCAACGTCACAGTGGGTGGGCACACCCCTCGTGGACCTGACTTCCTTGCTCATGTTCTCGCTCCTTCTGCTCCTCATTTGGACCTTGGGAGATCAGTCCAGTGCTCCAATGTGGGTCTCTGTCTCTATCTCCATCCATCAATAGATGAAGGTTCTATGGTGATATATAAGCTATTTATCAGAGTGGCTATAGTATAGGGCCAGTTCAGGTGTCCTCTCCTCAGCTGCTCAAGGAACAAGCTGGGGACATCTTCTTGGACACCTGGAAACCCCTCTAGAGTCCGGTCTCTTGCCAAACCTCAAAAGGCTCCCATAATTAAGATATATACTTCCCTGTTCCCATATCCATTCTTCCTTCATCCAGTGTGATCTCCTGGCTCAGTTTGAATACACTAGTTATGATGTAAATATTAACTCCAAATGTGTCAAACCAATTTTTCTAAGAAGACAGCGTAATTCTTAGAATTCTATCATTTTATTTACTCTTTATCTCATCTACATTTTGTTCTGTGCAATCAGAAGGAATAAATTTGGTTTCTTTCTAAATAGCTTGTAATTTTCCTTCCCCTGAGCAAACTTCCTGCTCCAAATATATTTTTAAATAAACTTTTCCATTCACTCAAAAAAAGATGTGAGAATTAGCCAATAAGAAGCTAGAGGTAATGACCAAGCAGTGTTTTAGTTAATACAGTTTCTGTGTGGTTATTTCAGGTATGAGCTAGGAGGGCAGTTGTGACAAACAAGGGTTTGCCTCTCATTGCAATAGTCTAGGACTTCCTTCTTCCCAGAATTCTCCTGTTCTCATTGACCCACCTCTACTTTCTATCTGCTTGTCCTGTCTATACTTCCTGCCTAGCTACTGGCCAATAAGCATTTACTTAAAATATAATTTACAGAATACAGATTATTGTTCCACAACAAATATGCATACTTGTTATTGGACCCCCAAGTGGCTATTTGGAAAGGGATCCGATACTAACCATGCCAGGTACACCCATCAGATATTTTATGGAGATTATGTACTTATGAGATATGGTCCTGCTCCCTCAGAACATTGTAGCTATGTGCTGCTGAAGGCTCCATAAGGGAAAAGATCCAATAATATCAGGAAAGTATCTATCAGATACTTCTGTCAAGGCAGTATCAATTAGTACATAAGAATGTTTCCCTTCTTAAGTAAAGATTCCCTATGCTCTACTAAGAGACCACAGTATATCCCCTCTAAGATACAAAAAGTCCAGGAAAGTGGTCATAGCCTGTATCACTACAGACAGAAGGCTACACCCACTGCCATTTATGGGATTTATTAGTCTGGCTTAGAGGCTGTGTGTTCCAGGTAGTCCAGCAATATCTCTATCACCACAGAAAGGTCACGAATGTGATAGCTGTTAAGTGCATAAAATTGGAAGTCTCGGCCTCCAAAATCTGCTATTCGAGTCTTGGAGGATTCCTAAGGAGCTGGAAATTTTCAGTCTCTATAGGAATCTCAGTTGGATCTCATACCATTGAAGGAATGCTGCATCAACAGGATAAATGAACTTACCAGAAAGAGTGAGGATAAGCAGCCAAATAGTTTTATTTTTTCATATATATTCATGTAGGTTGCCTCCAGAAGGTGTCCAGACTATGATAACAATATAACAATAAAATCACACACACACACACACACACACACACACACACACACACACACACACACACACACACATATATATATATATATATATATATATATATATATATATATATCAGTAATCCTTTTAATCTGTACCAGAGATGATTCTTCTTGAAGTAGACAGTAGACATGAATTAACATAGAAACCCATATCTGGTCAATATGCAAGAGAGTGATAAACTTTGAATACAACGTCCTCAATGCAGCATGGTCATTAAATCCTTCCCCTTTAAGTTCAGAGATCTGTGCAGAAAATAATGCAGAAAAGGTAACCAACAGATACAACAGTATCAATGCACATATTAACTTGCAAGACTGTGGTAGTATGCATTAAAACCTGCACAATTCAAGCCAATTGCGGGCCTAGCTTTGAGAAGTGGAAAAACAAATAGAGTCTCACCCTTAACCCAGACTGAATCCACATAAAACTGATCTTGGTTAGTACAAAAATGTCCTAAAATATTTTTGAGTTGTAATCACTTTCCAGAGCTGTAAAGACCCTTAGAAAGAATTTTGCTGCTACCAGAAGTTCAATCATGTTTTATTTAAATTGCATACGAAAATTTAGTTTTTATTAATAAAGCCCTACCATTTGTGTACTTTGTTATCTTCCCACTTCATCCTTATGGTAAGAGAACAACTTGGTTAGAGACAGAAAACTGTCTACTTCTTCAGAGTGACCAATCATGTCCATCTTCTGTGTCCTGACATGAGTGTAAGGCAAAGATAAATAAATGCAAGGCAAAAGATGAATCTAATTTTCCACTCTGGTCAATGTGTGATCTATACACTATTATATCACTTTGTTTTCTATAGTTACTCATTCTTGCAATGTCATCAGAATAGTTATAAATCTTTTTCCAAGAAACAAATTCCTCCTCTGGTTGAAATTGACTACCTCTGGACTTCAGACTTTTCTTCTTCAAGAAAGAGGTTCTGGGGAAATTCTAATTTCATGGAGTCAATTCCTCTATTCATCTAAGAGCCAAAGAGGAGAGCAGAAGTTCTTCTTTAAAACATGTTTATATCTGCTACACAGGCTGATTATGGTGCTGGAGTGTTGGCACAGAATGTTCTCCAAGGCTGACTTCCAGTCTTGACTTCCAGTCTTGACTTCCAGTGTGGTAATTTGGGGAGGTGGTAGCAGCTTTTAAGAGATTGGGCTCTGATAGACTTTAAGTCATTGGGGATGTGGTCTTTATGGCTAAACTGAAAAACTAGTTGTTTTCCTATCTTTCACTCTTTCTCTTCTGAGCTACCAGGAAATGGGTGATCTTGTTCTACCATGAACTACTTATATAGCTTGCAGCCTTCCCCTACATGTTCTAAAACATTAAAACCAACTTAACAGACTGAAACCTCCAAAATAATGACCCAAAACTAAGTTTTTGGATTTTTCAAATAATATGAGTTACCTTTTATCTTTCTGTTTACTTTTGTGTGTTAGTTTTACATTCATAACTAGATTGCAATCTCTTTAAAACTCCTAATACTGATATGTTAAATCATGAACATCCTAGTTTAATACATGGTGTTCTAAAACACCCTATAAGGCATTGTGTGGAAAAAATCCCCACCATGCTCCCCTGCTGTTTATCCCTAGAAGGAAGAACTGACAGACCCTTGATACGTAAAACCACATAAATTGTTATAATAAAAATTAACCTAGCCGGGCGGTGGTGGCGCACGCCTTTAATCCCAGCACTCGGGAGGCAGAGGCAGGCAGATCTCTGTGAGTTCGAGGCCAGCCTGGTCTACAAGAGCTAGTTCCAGGACAGGCTCCAAAGCCACAGAGAAACCCTGTCTCAAAAACCAAAAAAAAAAAAAAAAAAAAAAATTAACCTAGACCTTTTCCCAATCAATTACAAGATAAATTTATGGTCCTGCCTCCATATGTACATGTGCTAGACTATCCTAAGTCACATGTTGTGATAATTTCTACAACTGTCTGGAAACTTATAAAAGTCAGAAACCCCTTTTATTTGAGGGATTGAAGGCTTTCCATTAGAACCCAATTATACATGGCAACTATTGCTGTAGCTGCTTCTCTTGGATTGTGAAGAGAAGGCTCTATCTCCATCATCCTTTATCTAGTATGATGTTCTATCTCTAAATTCTCTTCTATATAAAGACCCAAGCAAGCCATGCCCATGGTTGTGAAGCTATCTAACAAAGCTTTCTGTCACAGAACTTGGTGTCTGACCCTTCCCCAAACCTGTATTTTCTTCTAAAACTTCCATGGCATATGTCTTTTGTATACCAATCTGTAGTGTATTTAAATAAATAAAGCTTGCCAGAAGTTCAGAGAGTAAAATAACTGCACTGATTAGCCTACAGACTAGGCAGTGCTGATACACATCTTTAATTCCAGTAAGCAAACTAGTTTGCCATAGAAGCCAGGCAGTAGTGGTCCAAACCTTTAATCCTAGCCCTAGAGAAGAATATAATATGGGAGGAGATAGTTCTCAGCCACAGTCTCTTTTTGAGATTCCTGGAGGTAGGATTTGCCATTTCAGGTAGAGGCAAAAGCCAGTGGTTTGCTGTTTTACTTTTCTGACCTTCAGGTCGAACACCAATTTCTGTCTCTGAGTATTTATTAATTTTGCTATACCCATTCTGTTAATATTTAATAGAGGCAGCATTCATAATACCTAATTGCTCTATGTTGGTTTTGAATATTAATATTAAGTGCAATTTTACAATACTACATACTCCTTATTGTCCTAAAGTACATAGCTATTTTTTTTCTTGGTTACATTAGAACTATAGTGTGTACTTTGCACAAATTTTCAGTATCTGGCCTGTACAGGACAATTATTTTTTTACTTATTTTAGCACAGCAATCATTCTTTGGGAGCTTATCAGGCAATAAGAAAAGAAAAGGTGCTTTGGCTTTTGATAATTTTGAAACTTAACAGTTTCAAATCTTAGAAGTAAACATTTAATAATAAATAGTAATTGTTCTCCCAAAGAGGACATTAAAAGGTTACATTATTATGTGGCAATGGAACTTTTTTTGTCAAGTCTATTTGGTATTCTGAAAGCTTCTTGTATATGCAAAGGCATGTCTGTCTTTAATTTGGAATTTTTTCTTCTATTATTTTGTTGAATACATTTTCTGTGATTTGAGCTGGTAATATCTCCTTATATCCATCTTACCCTTAAGTTTGGTCCTTTCACAGTGTCTAAGATTTCATGGATTTTTTTGTTATGAATTTGTTGGATTTAACATTTTCTTTAACTGATGAATCTATTTCCATTATCATATCTTCTACAACTGAGATTCTCTCTTCCATCTCCTGTATTCTGATGGTTATTGTTAGGAATATTTCCTAATGCGAGCTCCCCGTCAACATAAATATTCCCAATCAAGCCAAATCAAAACAAGCCAAATTAAGAAATATCCAGGTTTAATGGGAGAACTGCACTCTTGGGTGGCCCCAATGGGGAAACCGGGAAGCCACGGGAACACGACTCCCAGGAGGAAGAAAGGGAGAACACGTATTCCATTTTCAGGAAATCACTTAAATACCCTGGGGAGTGGTCCTGACCCATCCCTAGTGGTGGGGTCAGCACCTGGCCTGCTGGGATTTGGAGTCCAGACCAGGCCTGGGGGCTGGAATAGATGTGAGGGGCAGGGGCCTACACTCCCAACTTAACAGTTATGTTTGCATCTGTATTTCCTGTTCATTTACCTAGATTTTCCATTTCCAGAATTCCTTCAGTTTTTGTTTACTTTAATGCCTCTATTTCAATTCTCAAGTCTTGAGCTGTTTCCTTCACCTATTTGATTGCTTCTTCTCTTGGCTTTCTTTATGTGATTTATTGACCTTACAATTTTTGTTTGCCCTTTTATGGATTTCTTTAAGGGAATATAGGAAGAGGATGCTTGTTGGTTCCTGGCCACTTAGCCCCAAAATAATCACACATAAACTGTATTGTTTAAATCACTGCTTGGCCCATTAGCTTTATCTTCTTAATAGTTAAATCTTATATATTAATTTAACTCATCTCCATTAATTTGTCCATCACCATGTGGCAGTGGCTTACCAGCAAAGTTTTGGTATGTCTGACTCTGGCAAGGGCTCCATGGCATCTCTTTGATTCCACCCATCTTTCTCCTAGCATACAGCCTAGCTTTCCCTGCCTGGTTCTGTTCTTCCCTGCTATAGGGTCAAAGAAGTTTCTTTATTCATTAACCAATACAAGCAGCATATAGACAGAAGAAACTCCCATACAATTTCCCCTTTTCTGTTTAAACAAAAAGGAAGGCTTTAAATTTAACATTGTAAAGTTATATATAACAAAACAGGTATCAAGCAAGAATTACAGTTACAATATTTGTATCTATTTTATCTTTTATCATAACTAAGGAAAACTATAGCTATAAATTCTTCAACTTCATCAGGGACTCCAGAAGGATATATTGTCACATAAGTAAACAGGAAGTACTTTGTAAGCAACTTCTAAAACTCTAGAATTGACAGAGACATCCCACTGCCTGAACAGTTACCCAAAGTTATTCTGCAATGTTGGAGCATCTATCTTCAGCCTCCAGGCCCATAGTATCCGGGAGACTTTTCCATGAAGCAGGAAATTTAAAAGACTGTTCCACCTATATTGGCAGTTTGTCAGTTACCCTTTTTTGTGTCCTGTAGAATATCTATCAGACTCTTTCATGAAGCAGAAACCCCAAGGATTACCTCACATTTCAGCAAGTTGAAAAGTCATTTCTTTGCATGTCCTGCATGTTCAGTTCATGAAGAAGTCCAGGCAAGAGTAGTTTATTGCCCAAATGGCTAACAAACTTTATGAGGAGCCTCTTCAGTACCCATCTTCCTCTTGAAGTAATTGGTGCTGCTTGGAACAGATATGTCTCGCTATCATGAAAAGCCCTAAGTTTTAAAAACATTTTAAATGTCATATTCTGTAGTCTTTGAAAGGTTTGAAGAATGCCTTTCTCTCTGAAATACATGCCTGTACATCTAGAAAATCTAAGTAACATAACTAAAGACTTGACTATTGTAGTTGATTATCTATTAACCTATATTTCTTAATTATATATTACATTTTAAATGAGCTACACAAACATAATAACTTAATCAAGAACAGAAATATGCATATAATAAAATTGATCTTCAATTTGTATCAATAAACAAGATTCATACCAATGCAAATTATTCATATCTATATCATATCCCCCTTTAAATATAAATAACATTTATAGAAAATATTTCAGAATATCAGCATATTATTCTCCATACTGCTTCCTGTTGATTGTTGGGCATAGTAATTTTTGTGGAGGTTCACAGCGACCCACAGGAAGTCTTGTTTTATCAAATCACACCAGTCTGGAAGCAATGCACAAGTTCTTCCTCTGTGGAAACAAGAGAAAAACCTCTTTTCCAAAGAAACATATCCTTAGACACAAATTTGAAAGTAATGATACCTTTATAATATACATGCTGGTTTAGCTTACCAGTCCATACAATGAAATGTCTCTCTGTACTCTGCTCATTCAAAGTAAAAAAAAAAAAATTCAAAGTTAACACAATAATATACATAATCCAGACTCTTTGTGCATATTCTGTCTTTATGTGGCTTTTACTAATATTTATTTTATTGTTTTTACTCCTTTAATCTGTGAATGCCTGTACTCTGTCTTTAAACAACTCTTATTTTTTATAAACCATTTACTTCTTTTCATAACTCTCTATATTCTTTTTCTTCCCTTTCCTAATCCTACATATATTCATCCAACACTGTGACTCATTTAGAGGTCTTTTTTTAAAATCTGTATTTGTCTTTATTACAAATCTGTAATTATTTTCTGACCTGACGTGCTAAGCCCTTCTTAAAACTGCATCATTAATAGGTCAAATACAGTACTGTGTGCTTGCCCCACCCAGTCCCATATGGTAGAGCAACTTGTGCCTTTGAGAGCCATGCACACCACCCCACTTTCAGGTGCACAGCTGGTCCATGTTGCCAGCAAGCAAGACACAGCAAGCTGATCACAAATCCTGACTAAATGCTATGTCTCCTAAAAGAGCCAGAGGTCACACTGGCAGCATGGCCCAGAAAGCCAGCATTGGCTTTTCTGCTATTGCTGAGTCAGGAAAACCTCTGTTAAAGGAGCTGTGTCATGCTGCCATAAACAGCAAGAAGCTGTGTTAAACTCTGTATTTTTGTATCTAGAATTAAGCTCTTTCTGGTTTTTAAGTGGATTTTAGTTCACCACATTGGTACCAATCTGTTGGAAGGAGGCCTTGTTGGTTCCTGGCTGCTTAGCCCTGAAATAATCACACAGTAACTGTATTATTTAAATCATTGCTTGGCCCATTAGCTCTAGCTTCTTTTTTTTTTTTTTTTTGAGACAGGGTTTCTCTGCAGCTTTTTTAGAGCCTGGCCTGGAAATAGCTCTTGTAGACCAGGCTGGCCTCGAACTCACAGAGATCCGCCTGCCTCTGCCTCCCGAGTGCTGGGATTAAAGGCGTGCGCCACCACCGCCCGGCTAGCTCTAGCTTCTTAATGGCTGACTCTTACATATTAATTTAGCCCAACTCTATTAATCTGTGTATCACCATCTGGGTTCATGTCTTAATATTTTAAAACCACTAAGTTCTTGTCATTTCTCTCGATGTTGTTTAATGTATTCTTATACTGTTATTTCACTATCTGGGTTTGGGATAATTATAGATAGCTATGGATGTTGATTTTTGCTATGTCTTATTGGATGAGTCTTTTGTTCCTTTATTGTTTTTTTTTTCCTTTCTTGTCTTTTGGCTTGAATGGCTAAGTGTTCTGGTAGTTGACTGGTCATCAGGTCAAATAAGGTTGTCTCAGCTGAGGTTTGTGGTTGTTTATGTGCATAGACCTAGCATGCCACTCATTTTTTATGTATGGTCTGGGCTTTAATTGTGCCTATAGGGACTCTTCTTCCAACTGGTAAGGAAGGCACTTGTTCCTATAGGGTCTAATAATTTTGCTGAAGAGGGCTGTTGGCTGGACGGCTGTCCTTCTTACAATTGATGCAGGTGGTGTGTGTCTTTTTGGCGCCTGCTGTTCTTCCAGTTGGAGCATGTTGTGCTTGTGCCTCCATATACTAGTGATCTTTTAGGGGATGGTTGACCAGGGTGAGGTTAATGTATTTGGTGGTTTTGAACTGTGGAATGGGTCTTTTAGCTTACAGTGTCCAGTGAGTGGCAGCAGTCTTGATTCAAGGTTCATTGAGGATTCAAACCCAAATCCATTAAAATTGACATGACATCAAAGCCTGATGCTGTAAAGCTCTCATTTTTCTCTTCTGAGCCTCATAGCAATATCTTAACTATAACCTTCTGCAAAATCAAGAAACAGATAACATGATTCAAACATATAATACACAGAATATACATTACCATTCTAAAAGGGATGAAAGGGAATATAATGAGAAAATACATGCAAACATGACATTCTGCAAGTCCATCACTGTTGTCAAACCATTTGTGAGATCTCCATTTTCTTTCTGTATTGACTACAACACACCTCTTTCTCTTTTTTTCTCTCTTCTCTCTCTTTAATGCCTGTGTTGCTGAACCCCCCAATGATACCATGCAGCTGGTTTCCTATGCTATTACACAAGATTCTTTGTTCTTTAAGCTGGAGCCTGGATCACAGCTCTCCAACACACCAAAACAAGGATGGAGGGAGTAGATCCCTGAACTCAGTGGAGGAGGAGTATTTTTTAAAAAAAACAAAAACAACAGCAACAACAAAAAACCAGAATCCTGAAGTTAAACGTCTTGGAATTTCAGGATTGTTTCAGGAAGTATATGACCAGGTGATTTTTAAAATCATTGTTTGAACTATTGGCATGAAACCATAGGTTGCTAGCAGGATATCTTCAGAAACATATGAATATCATTAAATTTTATTCTATTTTCATCAGTTTTCTGTTTTTGAATATTTCTTTTACTGCTTAAGCCTTCAGTTCTTGTCACAAACTGGAAGCTCATCTGGATGGGGTTGTACTCTCTTTATTGCATTTAGCATTTGGCTATTTACAACTTTTATAATCTCCTTGAGCACTGGACTTTAATCCAACATTATAATTCCCAGTGCTCCTTTTGCCTTCAAACTGTACAGTTTTGTTTCTTTGTATTGCTATTGTCAGAGTCTAGCAAGAAGGGAAATCTAGTTTCACATTCTCCTCCTTTAAAAGAAGAATTTGCTTAACTATTCAGGAAGATATGACAAACTGAGTCACTTGGATACTCTATCAATGGACCAATTGGAATTTTTATTTCATTATTTATCCATACTTCTATCTAGAAAAGCCTTACCTACAAGGTAGGGGAGCCTAAATGCTATCCCACTTCTGATAACCCACTCCTAATAATATAGTAGTTTTTCTTTTCCTAAGTTCCCACTTATATTTGCATGATAATTCTTTCTAAAACTGTCCTGTGTCTTGTGAATCTCAGTTTTCAAACTCATGAGGCAAGAACTGAGAGTCCACTGACTTTTGTTAAAATGTTAAAAAATGAGTTAAAGCCCACCTGAGCTGTGAAAGCCTCTATCAAATATAACCACTACCCATTCTCCCAGATAAAAACCTTAAAAGATAACCTTTTAATCAAAGTTTTCTTAAAAATGGCTTAACCTTTGTCACCAGAAGTATATACTGTATATTGATTTTTTGTTTCTCTTTCAAACTTAGTCATTTTGACTTAATTTTCATCTTTAAAATACCACAAAATAACTACATAAACAAATTAACCAACTTAAGTGTTGTCTGAGTTTTCTGTCCTACCCAGTTCCTGCATTCATTAAGTCCCAAAGAAAATCACACAGAGGTCTACATTAGTAATAAACTTATTGGCCCATTAGTTCAGGCTTCTTATTAACTTTTATAACTTATATTAGCCCATTATTCTTATCTGTGTAAGCCACATGGCTCAGTACCTTTTTTGGCAGTGTAGTCACAACTTGCTTCTTCTGTGTCTGGACAGGACTGCAAAGGGAACTTCCCTTTCCCCAGAATTCTCCTGTTCTCATTGAGCCACCTCTACTTCCTGTCTGTTGTCCTGCCTATACTTCCTGCCTGGCTACTGGCCAATCAGCATTTATTTGAAACATAATTGACAATTGTCTGGCACCTGCTCAAGCAAAATTATCTCTCTTCTCAGGCCTTCAATAGGGGTAAGATTAGATAGTTGTAGTTACCGTACTTTTATGAACTAAGCAAGTTATTTCCAATGCAAGACTTAGACTCCTTAGGATAGAATGTTTATTAAACCATCTAGCATATGTCCCTTGCTTAATATTGCTTATGCTAATTATAATTCTAATATCTGTTCTTAGTGTATATTGTTTTATAATAGGTTTGGAACTCTATTACTTAAACAAAAGGGGTAAGTGCTGCAGGACCTCCCTCCACTCCTTCAGCCAATAGCCTTTAATATACCAGCCCACTTGGGTGTGGTCTCTTTTGCTATAAAAAGCAGCAGTAGCTCTGTTATCTATCTCTCTTGCTTCTGGCTCCACTTCCAGCTACTAGACTCTGTTCTTGGTTGTGCAGAGGGCTGTTGTTTAGGACAGTGATCTGTAAGTTTTACCCTTAAATAAATAAACCTTTTATTAGTCATAATTCCAAACTGGTGTGGAATTGTTTTGTGATTTACTCTACACTTAAGAGTCCAAATTGTCATTATTACATAATGTGACAAAGTAATATAATTTAACAAATTGTGAAAATATAATATTTTTCAAAAGACTTAGGCAGAAATTCTTCGGAATTATGTAATATCTTTACAAAAATATTTTTCTTCCAAGTCAGTTTTAAAATGTTATATTAAGCAAATGCTGTCCAAGGTAACTAAGAAATTCTAATGACATTGGAGTTGGAAATATCTTGTATCTTCAGAAAAAAATCAGAAAATACAGCAAGTTTTTCTATGCTAATCCTATAACAAGGGTTTAATTGCTAAGTGATTTGCACCCTAGAGAATATTGTGCTTCTCCAGGATGTGGATGAAGAAGCAAAGTGGCTTCATCTAGATAATTACATAATAAAGAAAAGACAAGATCCTATAAAGTTTTAAGTTCCAGCTTGTTTGGGTTTAAACTACCCTCCAAGTGTGATATTTGCCATCTTTGAGGGTATATTGGACCATGCCATATTTGAAAAGGGTAGGTAGGCTGGTTTTAAGACTGTTCTGGTCAAAGTAAACCAATTTTTAAATAGTAATCAAAAATATTAGAACAGGGTAGCACCCAAATTATTGGAATGGGAGTCTGCTTTACTATCTTGAAGGGGAGCAAAAGAGAATCATAATTATTTGCCTGAGTGCCAAGTCCATTTGTGGTTGTTCCAACCTTGTCATTTTCCCATACTACTAGGGATATCCTGCAGGACATATAAGTGAATTTGATCTCCTATCTGGGAAGAGGACCAGGAATAACCAAGTCATCCTTTAAATCTGGAAACTCACAATAGCTGGCCAATACTTTTCTGAAACCTTGTCCTTACCAAATAATTTAAATATCACTGTCAAAATGGGCTTTCAAAAAATGTTTTCTCCTCCATATGACATATAGGAACATGCACAGGAGAGAAAAATGGCTGTTTAAACTTGAAACATCCTGGTATTCAAATGTTGGATCCTTAAAGCAAGAGGGATAAGTTGTCTCTTTCATCTGAGGTTGGAGTCACTAAGGCAGAAAAATCAAGTCAAAGACCGATTGTTCCAATAATTTCTCTTCACCCTGAGGGAGAACAGATCATATTGTAATGGATTTTCGGGCCTTATTCACTCCTTTTTGTAGAAGAATAAACTGTCAACCCATTCAAAAGTGCATCTATTGATGGTACACATAGAGAAGATGGAGAGAAAGTAATACAATGAGATCTTACCTAAATTCCCTAGGAAATTTTTTCTTCCTACTGGAGCTTAATAGGGCTTGATCTTATAGGGTTTCTTGATGTAAAGTGGAAGCTGTAGAAGAGATAACTCTGCAATCTCTGAGGAAAAAGAAGTGAAAAACATATTGTGAGCTTTCATAGGTTAAATCAGTTATATGTAGTGTCAAAGAAAGGGAAGAGGAGATGCTGCATAAAATTGGGGTGGGTCATTCAGCATCAACTAAGGCAATCAGAATAAGTCTTCAGGTGAGGCCCCCTACTTAGGTGATTCTGAATAATATGCATCAAAACTAACCATCATCAATACAAAACATAATAAAATTTACCTGTCTCAGTCTCTTAAATATTTTAATAGTCCTAATTCAGGAACATGAGATGCAAGCCAGTATACAGCATTCCTCCAAGTGTCTGCTTCAGTTCCTGGCTTCCTCTAGACTGTAAACTGTAAGTCATTTTAAATAAAACCTGGCCTACAGAAGTTACTTTTGGCCATGCTTCTTGATCACAGTAATAGGAAGTAAGTTAGAGCACTAAGTTATTGAAACTTAAGTTTCCTTCCCTGCTATAAAGAGATCTCCCTACTGTAGAAAGATTGATTTGTATAGAAAGTTCCCATTATCCATGTCAAATGATCATCAGTGAAAAGTAACTGCAAAATTTGGCCTTTGATTTCCTTAATCCTTCTGACTTTCTTTACACTGTTAATGAAAAATCTCTGAATGTAAGTGAGTCCAAATTCTATCTCCAGTAAGACAAGCATAACAAAAGATAGGGGGGCAAAGCCTCCTGGCAGAAAAATATTGACTCTTTTGAGTGTCTGATGGTCAAAATTTTGCCAGTGTTTTGAGAAGACTGAGTGATTTTACATGAATTTACGAAGCCAGACTTTCCCATCTGCAATGATATAGAGGAGGAAAGATAATGGCTTTAATGTGGTTCACCCTTTGCCTGCCTTCAGTCTCTAGTCTGTCAGTATGGAGAAGCCCAGGAAAGACCAGGAAAAGTAGTGGGATTTCTGTAGTTATACAGGGTTTGGGTCATTGGTTTCTAGATCCATGCCTCCCCATTGCCTGTTCCCATCATTTTAGAGCTGGCCTGGCCCCTACATGCAGGGGATCTGGCCTATATTAACACTTCATCTAAAGAATCAATGATAAGTTAACAAGAGTAGTTTCTCTAAGGCTCTGCACAACTTACAGACAGTTCTGCAAAAGACTTATTTCCTGATCAATGGTTAACAGCTCTTTTTACTTTTGGAAAGTCCTTCCACAGCCTTGGAACTTTTTACACTTCCTGAGCCTTGTAAATGCCCTTGGTTCCCTGGGTCTTAAGAGCCCTGTTCTCCAGGAAGGAATATTTCAATTGAGTGGAAACTGATATTGCATATCATTAGATTGGGGTGCCCTTGATTTAGAAGATCCAACTTGTCAGAAGCATTCTAAAATATTGAGTGCTTTTGTGAGCAATATATCTCAATGGCAGACAGGTCTTTGGAATTGACTAAGTATTTGAGATAAAAATAAAATCCATGCTCACTCTGGTTGCAATGAATTAAAATTAAAAGTATGGCTATACAACAGAAATAATTTTCTTTACCAGCATTTAGAGATTGAGTTGCAACTTCTCTGCTACAAAGTTTAGCAAAGGTTTGAAGAACCTTATTGAGGAAATGGCATGGGATTATTTGATTTAGTGGTGTAGGTTCTACAGAATAGGTGTAAACTTTCAGTGACTTAAGTTTACTTTACAAAAAGGCAGTGGACAGATCACATTGCATCTCCCTTAGATAAAATTCAACAATGTTGCTCCTTCTTGATTTACATATAATAGGACAGGTTTATAGACATAGGAAAAGAATAATATATCCCACACAGCATTCATGATACAACTTGACTCTTTTGATAAAGTCAATTTTGAAGTTATATGTGGAAATTCTTTATCCTGAAAGTCCTTCTAGTTTAAACTCCAAACATTAGATAGGATAGTAGGTGTCCTGAGGCACAAAGGCAGTTTCCATAAACTAAAATGAGTCTTTGCTTCTGACCTCTGAACATATGTAACCTAAGCAAAGATATGAAAAACTAGCCATTAGAACTTCTACATAATCAATTTTGCTTCTGGAATGAGGAAGTTGGAAAATTAGGCTGTGGTAGGGGTCCCAATCTCTCTAGATCCAGACCTTCTCTCGTGGTTAACACATTAGGCCATCCTTAGCTGAGATCATAGGTAGGAATCAAATACTACTTGCCTTGATCTGATAATTTTTCCCTCAATGGACAGTGTTGACAATGCATTATAATATTAATAATGGACATATTGACAATGCAAGTAACCTATATCATTTTTCCAAAGTGATTAAAAATGAAAACCTGGTGCCAAAATACTCTTTATTTTTTACCAAACTCATATAATAAAGAGATGACATGACAGATGAAGCTCCAAGTTTATTAAACTTGCCACAGATTTCAGTTAATAAAATAAACATGAGCTCATAAAAGCAGATGGCCAAGCTTTTCCCATATTATCCTGTAGTTGATTGTCTTGCTTTAGCTTACTGTCTTTAAATTAAGTCAATAGTTACTGCTGATGATCTTGAGTTTGCATTTCCCCTTTCATGGAAAATGAAACAAAATATACCCTTGAACTAGCATCATCATGCCTAGATGAAAATCCAGTTCTCTAATAAAATCTGAAGTATATGTTTCTTGATTTTGCTACATGGCCAGAAATAGGATAAATGATTCATAATATCCTCTTTAGTTGAAGGTTAGAAATATAAATGGAAAACAAAAGAAATAGAATAAGCATAGCTCAGAAATATAACCAAGGGCTTATTTGTGTTGTAATGTCATTCAATACCTCCATGCACCACAATGTAAAAATCTACTTACTAGTGATTTCTGGGCACAGTATCAATACCTTGAGAACTAGACATAGGAAAGATGATTACAAAATCAAACTCCATGGTTGTTTAGATACCTCACTTGTGTGGTTTTCTTTGGCATTTTTTCTAATTCCTATATGCTTGCATCTCTATACCATGATATTGCTAAATTATAAGCTTTCAACATTACTTGATGAATAATACCAATATCTATTAGCTAATTCCAAGAATAATTGTCACATTCATGTTTCATTTGGAAGTAATCTGTTTGCATGGTAATGGTAAAAGTTTTTTAAAAAAGAATAGAGTATTTCATGGATTTCTGTAGTATCAGTCCTGCTGCTTAGCATTTTTGCTCAATGTAGCCACTGTAGAGATGAACTATGAAGATGGGAGGAGCCAGACAAATGCATAATAATACAAGAATGTACCAAACATGCAGCAGACATCATTACCACTGAAGTTTAGATATCTCTGGGTCCTCACATTAAACCCAGAATTTTGTTGACAATAATGCCATTTGTACATAATGGCTGAAAGCTAGAACCAAGAAATGATAGTGATTTTATATATACTGGCATGTCTATATTAAACTATCCTCAGTATCCACATTATATTACAGAAGAGCTTATACAGCTGCCTTAACAAGACATGGGGTCCTAAAACTATATAAGCTTACTAAATTAGGAAATAAAGCAAGTGAATCTGTGATGGTATACTGTATACTTGAACTGGCTCAAGTAACAGCTATCACACCTATGTATTATCTAGATTTCATGGGGCAGATAGTTGAATTTGTGAGAGGCATTGCAACTCTAATTTTTAAAAATACATCCAGGGCATCTGATTATTATTTCTGGAGATTTATAACACAGCAGAAATATGCTATGATTGCTAGCTCTGGGACTGTGGGTGCTGATGCTTACTTTGTCTCTTTGACCTCTCTGAACATATAAAATTTTCCAGATGGAGGCTCTGATACCTGCAATCCTCCAGTCTACTCCTGACCAGAATATTGTAAGCATTAAAACCATGGAAAGCAGAACTGGGAAAAAAATTGAGAAGTTGCATGAACTTACTGGAAATGTTGGCCAAGTTAACAAATTATTCTAATGATAGAATTCCAAGGCTAGCTAAGTCCAGAATAGAAAGATCATGGAATATTGATGATTTGTGATTGCCCGTTACTTTCTGTGTTCATTCTAGGTAATGGGCATGATCTCAAAGGAAACAATTTTTTTAAAGTATTTCCAGTTGATCATTAAGGATTCTTTTCTAGTATGTGAATACATCAGAATAAGGGCTTGTCTGTTTCCAGAGTTGCTCTCTTTTCCAGTTTGAAAATAGATCTTTGTTGACTATATGTATACTTCATGTCATTCCCTCTAGCAAGTAAAACTTGTGTAAACCTATAGGCCAGCACAATGGAGCTGGTTGATTATCTAAATATATATTAAAATGATATACCCCTTATAAATAATAAATTGATACTATGGATTCCTGGGAATTATCTATGCTTTGAATGGTTTCCAAAAACTACCTGCTGCCTTGAACATGGCATAGATCCATACTTAATGCGTAAACATACTGTCATTTTCTTTAAGTATGAGAAATTGAATGTCTGTGTAGTTCTAGACATTCTACCCTACTTCATGCTTCTGAGAAAGAACATAATAATGCTATCTAGGCTGATACTCAACCTTTTAAAATTACTATTTCTGGGAATATAAATATATTAGTCCAACCTCTGAATTTCCTTTGCCTAAAGACAGGTTGGCACTGGGGACCAAGCTTAAGACTAGGTTGAGTGTAAGTTACTAGGTATGCATACTGAATACTCAGAGTAGCTCTGATGATTTTAAGATAATTCTGCCTTAGAACCCTAAACAAAGCAGCAAAGTTTGTGAGACTTTCATGAGTCCTAGAATGTGTGCTGACTGGAAATTGACTAAAAGTAACAAGTTGATCTTGGTAATGACCACAGTTTTCTCTACATGGTCAGTGGGACATACTCAATTTTAGTGTAATTATCTCTTATTCATCTGATAAATTGGAGCCTTGGAAAATGGAGGGTTGTAGTTAAAGGTGTCATTGAGATAAGGCAAAAACTAGGTCCTTTACAGGATTGTTCTCAAACAGAAGACGCTTAAGACTATTTTTTTATGGTCATGGTTGAAAACCAAGATGATAGGATGAATAACAGAAGGTGGTAACTTTGTATCTTTGTTATTATATCTACAACCTTACAGCAAGACTAGCAGTGACCATTTGAGTTCCATGGGATGAGTATTATAATGCTAGGGGTCAGTAGAAAGTCTACGAGTGGGTACCCTGGGAAAGGATGCACTGAAACCCATCTTTATTGCATTGTGTATTTATTAAGTAATTTCTGTATGTATGGTTCAGCCTGGGTACATGCAATATTCAAAAAAGTAGCCAGAAGGAAGCTGAGCTAGGCAATCAAATGTGTTCTGAGGACCTGTGTTCAATATTTTGACCCAAAGGAAGTGCTTACAGCTCTGTTCCTAAAGCTGAGCCACATTTTGAACATTCAGGAAAAAATAAACAAACCAAAACTAGATATTGGTCAATTGTAATACCATGATTGCCCATAAAGACTGAGTAATTTCCATTTCATGTAGGGGAATTTTTTGTCATAAGTTCTGTTGTCTTGAGTGTATTGTACTCATGTCTCACAACTGCCTCCAGATCCTTTGGTAGATTACCAGGGTGGTGCCAGGCAAAAAGGTACTTAACATATCTTTGCTGTCATTGTGGGTCTTAGCTCCTGGGATTGTATATAATCCATAAGCTGCTAGCTTAATGTCAAAAATGAGTTTTGCCCACTCCTTTAAAGAGAAAAGCTCTCATTACAACATTAAGTCATTTGGTGTTGGCTCTGTTCTTAGTGACCATATGGTTGCCCAATCTAATGCATTTGTCAAGAAGTTGATCAGAAAAAAAAAATGTTTTATGGTTCAACTCTCTACATCATGATATTTCACACATGCACACACACAGTGGCTCTTGCATAGTTTTGATTGCAGTAGTGCTCTGTGTATTTAATTAAATGTTATGATTGATAATATTTACTTGCTGCACAGTTCGCTACTGTTTCTGTTCTTCTTGCAGGAATGATCTTGATCATTGTGTTTTAACTTTAATAATTAATGTAAGTAGTGTATGCTTTATCAATTCTGGCTACTAATATAGCTATCATTGCCCTTTTATCCTTCAAATAGCTAAACTGGTTGACACTGGTGGATATGCTTAAGGGTTTGTGCTTAGATAACACTGTTTCTTTCCTATCTTCATTCATTTTACATAAGAAGACCATGAACTGCCATTAATAAAAATGATAATATAATGCCCTGAGAAAATATATACCTTGCTAAGATTGTTGACCATTCAAAGCCTCAGATTTTGCTGGTGATAATAATACTTAATAGCCTGATATGCCCTGTAACTGATAGTAGCTATATGAAAGTTAACAAATTTGAAGTTTATTGAGGATAAAAGTATACCTCATAATTTGTTTTAGACCATACCTCTTATGTGTCTGGTAACCCATTAATTTTAAGGAGGAAGGACCCCAAATCCTCGAGTATTTAAAATGCCTGAATTGAACTATACTAAGGTATATTGTGACTTGTAATTTTCAGTCTATGAGAAGTACAGCAAAATTTACTCTTGACTCTTTACTTTCCTGTTCAATTTCTGCAAGTGAAATACTAAGTAGCATACTGGTGAAATGGACCCGTGTATCTTACATTTGGAATCTACTTGGCATTTATATATATATTTATACATTGAAAATGTTATTTTAGTCATTAGTGTAACTGTTATTTCAGTAATATATGTAGGGGCATGGTTGATTGATAAATAACCAGACCAGCTCAATACAAAAGATTTAGTTTTTAATAATTGAGGAAAAGGGGAAAACTTACATGACCAAAGATCCCATGAACACCAGGAGCTCAGGGAACCAAAAGAGGAGAGACAAGTGCACACAGATGGTTTTATAGGCTATTTGGGGCCTCAGGGGGGGGGACACACCTTATACAGCACACAATTGGCTGAAGTCCCCCATAATCTCCCCCTTTCTCTAAACAAGATCGAACTAAACCCAACACAACTACAAACAGTAGGAACAGATATCAAATATAAAATTACAAACAACAAACATTATTAAGCAAGAAACATATAACAACAGTTTTGCTAAGCATTCTATTTCAAGGAGTCTAAATAATGTAGATGGTAACTACGATTATCTAATATTCAACTCCATCAAAGGTCTAAGAAGGGAAGTAATATTACTTAAGCAACCAGGAATTACAAACAAGAAACTTCCAAAATGTGCAACAAATGGCAGAGACAAATGACTACCTGGGCAATTACCCAAAGTCTCATTTGCAATGTTGAGGCAACCATCTTTTGCCAAAGCCTAACATAACTGACATACCATTTTCAAAGGCAAGGACCTTTTTTTAGAACTATCCTACCCTGTCTTGGCAAGATAAGACAATCCTGTTTTTATCCATTTACGGATACCCTGAAACTCTGTCAGTGGTCAGGTATGGGCTTTTTCTTTGCCCAAAGGCCAGTTCTGCCAAGAAGAAGACAAGCTCCCAGTGGAGTGTTTTTTGGTGCTCAACGTTCTCTCGGGAGTAGAGCAGTGTTGTCAGGAGTGATTGTGTCTCATTAGTACAAAACTCTAGGTTAGATTAAAGCCATTTTCTACAGCTTTTCAAAGAGGTTGAAGATTATACTATCTATATTAAATATAATCTCTATGTATCTAAAGAACCTGATTATTCTAAATATGAATATGACAAACATATATCGATACATATATAACTTGAAGACTAAGAAAATAAACAACTATGCAATAAATGAGGACAATGACCTCCAAAAGTAAACAATGTCATTACATAAATAATATCAGAGGTATAAATGTACACTGCAATATGGTAATTACATCAATATTTATATTATATATATAATGAAATATATAATTTAAATATAATAAATAATAATATAATGAAAGGTGTAATAAAGACAGACACAGATATGAGGAAAGGCAAAGAAAGTTTATCAAGTATATTGTTATTCTTATTCTGTCCCATATCATGGCTCCTGACCTGAGACAGACTCTGAGATATCTCTTATCAACAGGCTTGGAATTCAAGAGAAACTGAACCATAGTCCAACTCCAAAACCAGCTCTACATATTTATAAATAAATGCACATTAATACATATTAAAAAATGTTCATACTTACAGAACCTATTTATTTTATTGCTGATCCTTAGTGGGTTGTAACTAGTTTCCATCAGTCAGTATTCAAACATCCAGAGTCCCTTGAATTCTTTGAAGATGAGTGTTTACCTGAGGAGATAAGAAGAGAACCCTGCCCCCATCCTGTATATTTTTCTTACCATAGGTCTGATAGTCATTATTGTAAATGAATTTTTCTTTTTCTTTTCCATGGGGCTTCTCCTCTTCAAGCCGAACCTTTATTAATTTTGACGGTATCCACAATTTTTCCTCTCCTGTGGATATAAGAGCAAAACCCTTCCCCAACACAGCACATCTCCTAGCTTCCATTGCGAGGTCAGCACATCCTTGAAATAAACTGGTTGATTTAATTCCTCAGACTTTTCCATTATTGAATGTCTTTCTGCAGCCATTGTCCCCTTCTCATTAGCGTTGAGAAAATTCAAGGTTAATAAAGCATTATGTAATCTATTTCTGGGGGTATTTTCCACCCCTTTCTGTTTGTTTAACATATCCTTTAAACTTCGATTTGATCTTTCTATGACTGTTTGACCTGTAGGTTTATATGGTATACCTATAACATGCTTGATATTGTAATAAGCAAAAAAGTTTCATTTTCCTAGAGACATAAGCTGGACCATTATCTGTGTTATTTGTGTAGGTAAACCCATGATGGCCATAACTTTTAATAAATGAGTGATTACTGAATCAGCTTTTTCTGAGCTTAAAGCAGTTGCCCATTGAAAACCTGAATAAGTGTCAATGGTGTGGTGTACATATTTTAATTTTCCAAATTCCCCAAAGTGGAACACATCCATCTGCCAGATTTCATTCCTTTGAGTACCCTTTGTATTAGTCCCTGCAGGCAATGGCATTTGGTTATAGAAAGAGCAAGTAGGGCACTTCTTTACATTCTCCTTAGCTTGCTGCCATGTAATAGTAAACTCTATCTTCAAACCTTTGCTATTGACATGATTCTTTTATGAAATTCAGAGGCCTGCAGCATACTACCAATCAACAATTGATCAATATCTGCATTACTTTGTGCTAGAGGTCCTGGCAGACCCATATAAGATTGGATGTGTATTACATACATAGGGCAAAGCCTAGTCCTGATCATGTCTTGTACCTGGATATACAATGAAGTCAGTTCTATATCATCTGGTATAAATTCAGCAGTTTCATTATGCAGGATAACTCTTTCTGCGTATTGCGAGTCAGTAACTACATTAAGAGGTTCTTTAAAGTCTCTTAGCACCATAAGAATGGAATATAATTCTGCCTTCTGGACAGAACCATAGGGACTTTATTACACCTTACTCAATTCTTCTGATTTGTAACCTGCCTTCCCTGATTTATTAGCATCAGTATAAAATATATGGGCTCCAATTATCAGAGCATCATGGATGATTCAAGGAAGAATCCAAGTAGTTCTCTTTATAAAGTTAAGCCTATTACTTTTGGAATAATTGTTAATTTCTCCCAAAAAATTAGCACAAGCTCTTTGCCATGGTTCATTGTCTTCCCATAACTTTTTTTTTATCTCACCAGCAGTGAAAGGCACTATAATTTCTGTTGGGTCTATGCCTGCTAATTGACTGAGTCTCAATTTACCTTTTATAATTAATTCAGAGACTTTTTCCACATAAGTTTTTAATTTTTTACTTTGGTTATGTGGTAAAAAGATCCATTCTAAGATAATATCATCTCTCCGCGTTAGGATTCCTGTAGGAGAGATTCTGGAAGGCAATATGACAAGAATACAACTGAGCTCTGCATTCACCCTGTCCACATGTGCCTCTTGTAATTTTTCCTCAACCATTGTTAGTTCCTTTTCTGTTTCAGCTGTTAATTCTCTGGGACTGTTTAAGTCTTTCTCACCATCAAAGGTTTTGTTTAAATGAATTATTAGATCAGGTGTTATCCCAACAGCCGGTCATAGGCTGGAGATGTCCTCTAACAATCTTTGAAAGTCATTAAGAGTCCATAACCGATCTCTCCTAATTTGTGTCTTTTGTGTCCTAATTTTTTGGAAACCTATTTTATAACCTAGATAATTGACAGAATCTCCTCTCTGTATTTTTCAGGAGCAATCTGCAATCACCATTTAGGTAAAACTATTTTTACTTCTTCAAACAGTCTTTCTAAGGTATCTACGTTTGAATCAGACAACAGAATATCATCCATGTTATGATATATTATAAACTTAGGAAACTGCTTGCATATTATTTCCAATGGTTGACTTACAAAATATTGACACAAGGTAGAACTGTTTAACATGCCCTTTGGGAGGACAGTCCACTGGTACCTCCTAGAAGGCTGAGAGTTATTATAAGTAGGCACTGTGAAGGCAAACTTTTCTCTATCTTTTTCTTGTAAAGTTATAGTGAAGAAACAATCCTTTAAATCAATAACTATGAGAGGTCATCCTTTGGTAATAAAGAGGGCAAAGGAAGTCCAGATTGCATTGGGCCCATAGGTTGAATAACCTTGTTGATAGCCCTGACATCTGTCACCATTCTCCATTTACCAGATTTTTTCTTAACAACAAATACAGGAGAATTCCAAGGGCTGGTAGATTCTTCTATATGTCGAGCATCTAATTGCTCTTGTACCAGCTGTTCTAAAGCCTGCAACTTTTCCTCAGCTAAAGGTCATTGCTTTTTCCATATTGGCTTCTCAGTCAACCATTTTAGAGGCAGGGCTGTTGGTATCTTTGAAGGGCCATCAATTGCTTTGTGTTCTTGTACAGCCTGAAAGGCCAATTTCTGCTGTCTGTAATATCTTTTAATATTTTCCTCAGAAATATAGTCTCTAGAGGCAGCAGGAATGTTAATTTAGGTATTCCATTACTGCAATAGGTCACGGCCCCATAAATTCACTGTAATATTGGCTACATATGGCCTTAATTTTCCTATTTGCCCTTCTGTCCCTATGCATTCAACCCATCTCATGCTTTGTCTTACTTGAGATAGGGTTCCAATTCCCAGGAACTGAATATCTACTTCCTGAAGAGGCCAATTCAGATGCCAAGATTCTGGAGTAATGATACTTACATCCACACCTGTGTCCAGTAATCCAGTAATAAAAATGAAATTTACACACACTTTTATCTTTGGTCTTTGTTCATTTACAGAAGTCTGCCAGAATATATGTTTCCTCTGTCCTACCAGATTTCTTTACTCATTCTCTACATTTAACACATCCTTCAGGCCGTTACTGCTTTTAACAGCAGGCATGGTGCTTTCTAATCCTGTCGAGGCACGTTCTCTACAGTAACTGGAAATGACTGGACCACATTCACCATGGGGGCCTGCGAGAAGCCCCCCATTGTGTTTCCCAATGGTAAAGGGTTGCCTTGTCTATCTCTTGTGGATCTACACTCATTTGTCCAGTGCCCAACTTTGCCACATCTCCTACATAAACCTGAAGGCTGTGTCCTTCTATTCCTGTTGTTTCTAGAAGAGGCATTATTATTATTTCTGGAGATCCATTGTCTGAAATTCCTTTTCATATGTCCCATTTTACCACAGTTAAAACATTTGCTATCTTGATGCCTTCTTTTACCATTAGAAGTTGCTTCTTCTACCTATGCTTCAGTGTCATAGTCAAATGTATCAACATTCATTGTATGCAAGACCCATTCATCCAAGGGTGCTGATCTGATGTTTAAAGGCCCCAGGATCCTTTTGCACTCCACATTGGCATCCTCATAAGCCAAAGATTCAATTATTATACGTCTTGCTTCTGGGTCGGATATCCCTATTTGTACAGCCTTAGTTAGTCTTTGTAAAACGTCACTAAAGGGTTCTCTCTGACCCTGTTTAACCCTGATATATGATTCCACTCTCTGTCCTGGGTCTTGAACTCTGTCCCAAGCCTTTAAAACTGCTGTGGCACATATGGATAAGATGTGGTCATCATAAAGAGCTTATTCCTAAGGATCAGAGTAAAGTCCTTCACCTAGAATTTGATCTAGGGAAATCTCAATTCCTTTCGCTCTTTCCTGCTTTTCTAAAATTCTGGCCTCTTGTTTTAAAAGACATTTCCAGTGTAATAAAGATCCACTCTCTAAGATAGCTGATGTCAATTGAACCCAGTTTTGAGATGTTGCTTTGTTACTGAGAGCCCAGGTTTTGAGCATCTCTGTAACAAAGGACGAATGTAGTCCATAATTCACAATTGCTTGTTTAATTTCTTTCAGATCACTCATATGAACTGGCTCCCATATATGTTCCTTGATGACCCTAGGGTTTTTGGAGCCGGTCACTTTGTCTGATGTTATTCCTGGAAAGGCAGGTAGAACTCTGGGGAAACTATCCCAGAGAGTTTTACTCACTGATGGAGTTAAATTTTGCCTTTCCACCTCTTGCTCCTGTTCATCAGAGTCTATATTTTCCTTGATCTTTTTAAATCTGTTTACCATTGCCTTCTGTAAGGCCTGAATCTCCTGTCCAGTATTATTCTCCAAAGACTTCATTGAGGATTCTAAGGTATGAAGCTAGTCCATTAGAGATAATATCTCATCCTTGGACATACTCTTCATGGCATGGATTGTGCCTTCTTGTATGGAAATTCTGTCCATTAATTTTTCATACTCCTTTGATAAAGTCTGATTAATACATTCAGTGGTTTGAATCCTCTCAGATAATGTTTCAGCACCTATAGACAGGGACTGGAGTTTACTAGCCAAATCAACTGTTCCCTCCTCCAGAGCAGTGAAGCTCTCTTTAAATGAATCAATATTAGACTGTACCTTCTTGAAATGACCGAGTCTTTTCAGAAAAAGATCTAGTTTCCTCCTTGAGAACTCCAAACTCTTTCTTGAGGAGGTTGGTGTCAGTCTGAATTGTTTTTGAAATTACCTTAACTGACTGAAACTTATCGTCCATATGTTCGTGCCCTTCCTTAATTTGTCAACTTCCTTCCTGAGAATCCTGGATTCAGTCTGTAAGGACTGTATCATTTTTCTATTATCAAACTATATTATAAAGAAGCTACCAGAGACAAGCAAAATAGTAAGCCCCATGAATATCCAGGCCAGGGGATCCTCAGATGTGTCCTGTAAAATCTCAGATATGGTGTAGTTTAAAAAGTTGTGAAAACTTTGTATGATAATGTTATCAGACATTTTCAATCAATGATATTTTTATTTATTTATTTATTTATTTATTTATTTATTTATTTATTTATTTGAAAGAAATCTTGCCTGTAATGACTGTTGCCTGCCAGTAGGTGGTGGGGTGCACCTGAATCCACATGGCCAGGGAGTCAGAACCAGAAAAAAATTACTCAAATCCAGAGGTTTAACTCACAGGCTGTGTGCTGTGTGGGTTATAACTACAGGTGGGCAGCGGCATAGGCTGGACTCAGCTGGGGCAGTGGGGAGGGCACATGCGCCGCACCCAGTGAGTACAAGCAGATCCCATCCTGGGCAGCGGGCCATGACAGGGACTGGAGGGGGAAGCCGGCCGGGCATGTGTTGTATCTGGCTAGTGGGGCCAAGGGAGAGGGCACCGCCTGAGGGATTTAGGATAGCTGCTGGGCCACGCTTGTTCCACAGCAGCAGCAGCAGCAGCAGCAGCAGCAGCAGCAGCAGCAGCAGCAGCAGCAGCAGCAGCAGCAGCACAAGCTGGGGCTTGTGCCGGTGGTGCCTGCAGTGGTGCCGGGATGTGAGGCCCAAGCGGCTGCAGGGGAAGTGCTGCCAGGATGCACTGGGAGGAGGAGCAGTAGCCCTTCCGGAAGGCAGGGAGGGAGTACTGTTGCCCCCCCCTTCTCAGTGTCTCGGGGGCGGCGGCTGTGCATGGAGGGCAGCTTTGGGCTGCACGGAGGGGATGGAGGCCCCGTGTGAGAAGTTGCCAACTCCTGGCAGCCATGCAGTGACCAGAGGCTCCGAGGCAGGTAGCCAAAAAGCCATGTGTTCAAGCGCCAAAATGCTGTGTGTTCAGGTGCCAAAATGAAGGGGTGTGGTCGTTTGATAAAATAAAAAGACCAGCTAAATACAAAAGATTTAGTTTTCAATAATTGAGGAAAAAAGGAAAACTTACACGACCAAAGATCCCACAAACACCAGGAGTGCAGGGAATCAAAGAGGAAGAGCAAGCACACCTGGATCTTTTTATTTGTTTTGTGTGGCCCCAGGTGGACACACCTTAAGCAGCATGTGATTGGCTGAAGTTCCCCATCTAATATGGAATAATATTCTTGTACAAATTGGATTAATAAAATGCTGATTGGCCAATAGTTAGGCAGGAAGTATAAGCAGAGTGACCAAACTAAAAATTCTGGAAAGAGAAAATTCAGAATCAGAGAGCAGCTGGAAAACACAGAGAATCAAGATGAAAATGCTGTACTAAGAAAAGATACTGAGCCATGTGGCTTAACATAGATAAGAATTATGTCTGCATTTAAGTGTAAGAATTAGCTAGTAAGAAGCATGAGCTATCAGCTGAGAATTTATAAATAATATTAAGTCTTTGAGTCAATTATTTGGGAAATGGATGCCAGGTATTTGAGAACAGGCTGGCAAAAGAGAAACATTTGTTGACAAGTTTTATTCTTGTCTCTTTGTGGATCATTTTTTCTGCCTGATGTAAAGCCTGTAGGGGAAATATCACAGAATCTGAAAGAGATTAGTTACAGAACCCCTTTTAGATACACTAAACTCTAGGGAACACTGATAAACATTTATTAGAAAAGGTAATACTTTCAAAATAATGACTTAGAATATTTTATCACTCCGAATGAGGAAGGAGTTTTTTGAGTTCAAGGTAATGTAGCAAGTTTCTTCCCTTAAGACAAGACAGGAAATGGTAATTATACCAGGACCTGGATCATGTCTATATCATTTGGACTCTGACTTGAATCTGGACTCTGCAGAGATCAGGTCTTTGAAGAGACCCAGACCCATCTTAGGCATAATCCCTGCCTAGATTCACACAGTGCCAAGAACACTACTCTTATCTGCAACAGAATGGGACTTGATCTCATACCATTTTGGAATCAGGACCAGTCTAAGACATTAACTAGAACCAAGCCCTTAAGTCTGGGCCAGTCAAAACTGAGAAATACACCTGGATCCTGACCCAGATAAGAACCCTGCCATATATCACAACTTATGGAGACTTGGAACCAACAGAAATGTGGATATTCCTGACAATGACTCCAATGAAACCATTACCAGCTCCTTGTCCAGACATGGGCCTAGACTCAGTCAAGAAAAGAACCTGGACCTTGCTAAGATGGCATGCACATGGTCCCTGCTGGAACCTGCAGAAACACAGGCAATGCAGTAACACTGTGCAGAGAATGAGACCTTGTGGGAACAAGGATCGTGGGAGCTATAAATCTGGCCAAAACTCATTAAGGTCCTATGGAGAAGGGGGCCCTCAGAAGTAATGTGCTGAAACCCAGCACCTGCAGAGACCCAGATTCTCCAGAAACACATACTTCAAGACAACAACCCTGTGGAAGTGTAGACCTTGTGGAAACAGGGATCCAGCTGAAACTGGTATTTACACCTAGACTAGACCTAGAGCTACGACCTAACAACTTGCCTAGACCAGGATCCAAAACACACCAGAACTAAGACCAAGACCACGTGAAGAGCAGGATAATGCTCATACCATGGAAGAGGATCCTCCACAGACATGGAACATGACACAGCAAATGTGAGGCCCAAACTAGGGACAGTAATCTCTTCAAGTCAAGAAAATCATCCAGATCCGTAACAGGAAACTGCTGAAAACAAGAACCTACACCAATATCCAGACTAAGATCCTGTAGAAGAGAAATGATCCCCAAAGTAACTGTGCTCTGAACCAGAAGTTGTGGAGACCCCCCAATTCTGCAGAAACACAGACCTCAAGACAGGCACCCAGTGGCAATATAGACCCTGTGGGAACATGGACCCCATGAAAACATGGGCCCTCTGGAGACAGGAATCCAGCTGGAAGTGATAATCGTACCTGGAACAGAGCTGGAGCTACACTCTTCCTAGCACCCTGACTAGACCTAGAACTAACACAGGCAAAAAAAAACCAGTATAACACCCACACCACAAAAAGGATCCTCCCACAGACACAGACTATGACAAAGCAAATACAAGCCACAGACCAGGCAAAGCCAAGAATCCTAACCATACCAGGAATGTGATGGGCATTATGACTGGGACACTTCTGAAACCAAAAAACCATATCCAGTTCCAAATCCTAAGATCCTGACAATTGGAACCCCCCACCTCAACACACACATGAAGACTCTGCCAAAACCTGGAACCTCCATAGACCTGTACTCTATGAAAACATGAACCTTATGACAAGGACTCTGGAAACACAGATCCTGTGGAGACTTGAATCCAACAGAAACTATTATTCACACTTGGGTCATATCTGTAGCCACAGTCTTCCAAGTACCCTGGCTAGACCATGACTGGAATCACACTAGAACCAGAAGTAGGACAAGTAAGAGGCCAGCATAATGCCCACACTACAGCAAGGACCTACTCTCAGACAGGAGTCATGCTGCAAAAAAAGATAGATGGGGCCACTCACTAAGTCAAGATGGGTCAACAGACCTAGAGTAACACACTAGTCAGGTTAGGAATATGACACATATCCAGACCTTGATTTGGACTCAAACTGAGAAGACCCCACTGAGAGGGTTTCTGCAAAAGGACACTCTTGAACATGGGACCTGGGGAGACTAGCACTCTGTAAAAATTGGGCTTTGGGACTCCCACCCTGAGGAAAAAACAGACCCTGTGGAGTCAGGGATCAAGCCAAAATTGGTAAATACCTGGACCATCCATGAAGCCATATAGGCCATAACTTGCACCATGAACAGAATCTGTTGAGGACAGGCTGCTTTTTAACCTGGTATAGATCTGAAATCACCACCCAGAACAGGCCTCCATCTCTGCTGACTGAGGTGTGAACCAGGAAAAGACCAAGATTGGCACGTGGAACAGGACATAGGCATGACTGGTAATAACATTTATATCTGAACAAGGAATCTGCCAAGACATAGACCCAGATGTGGGACAGGATTAGAAAAAGACCCTGCAGGAAAGGAGACTTTCAGAGGGACCACACCTGCCCACCAATAACTCAAATAATGTGGAGACATGGACCTGACAAAGATCCAGATCCAGCAGAGATTGGAAACTTCATTTTGACTGGACCTGAGACTAGACCCTTATAGGACCAAATTCAACCCCCAGATACAAAGCACTACTTAGCAAGGCAAAGAGAATAGACGCAGCTATGATCCAGACAAAGACCTGGAATGAGGCAGTGCAATAGTACAAGCAAAAGAAAACACATACAAACTCACAATGAATAAGCAAAATTGGCCAAGACAACCTGTCAGTGGACCAAAAGTACCATAACTAATGATGTGTCCTCCTAGCCAATCAAAACACACCAGCAGTGACTGTCAGTTTCAAAAAGGCCAACCAGAAATATTCCTGCAGAAGCTTAATTTGCCTAACACCATACAAAAAACCCTGAACTTTTTACAATAAAGAGCTTTTGCATTGGACTTTCTCAGAGTCTGTGTTGTTGCCTCCATGTCTTCTTACCCCTTGGCCCCTGGGAAAGAGGGGTCACACAACAGGCAGTAGCAATAAGCCTGTAAAAACTAAAACTACAACTGGCACTCAACATGGCAACAATTTGAGGACTCTATCCAGATAACACCAAAACCAAATTTTACTCTCAAAGACATGTACATTTGTGCCAAGCTCCCCTTTTTCCGTTTAATAACTAGTGCTAGTATATCAGATGTAAACTGCACAAGAAGCCTCTGCATGCTGGCTGCCTGCTAGAATGCTAAAGAAGCCTTTTGTGCAATCTTGGCACATATTACCACATTCTTATGGGTGCCTGCTGCCAATGTTACCCATTATCTCAAGGTAGAGCTTATGTGTCCCACTGGATTAAAGAGACACTTTGTAATACCTACAACAATCACCTCAGTCATCTTCCTTGTGGTAGCTGGAAGTCTAGTTGCTATGGCTTCTCTTATTCAAAGAGGAGCGATAGCTAATGCCTTAAATACAACCATAGAACAATCAGCTTCAGCCCTCAGCTTACAACAGTTAATTAATGCTCACTACTTTCATATGGCCATTATAAATTTACAACAACAAATTGATTATATGAAAAAAAAATATGAACCTTTCACTATTTGGTAAGAGCCAATTGTGATTCAATTTCAGTCCCTTTGCTTAACTCCATAATAAGTTTCTAACATGTCCTTGGTCAGACAGCAACTAAGAGATAGTTTATTGGAACCATGGAATAACACGTTTGTTAATCCTATACACCTTAACTCAACATGGGTCTATCCATTGGACCTATATACTGCATTCTTTGGCCATGTATGGGATCACATAAAGTCCTTGCTAGACCCCTCTAAACTTGTTGCACATTGTCTTATGGGAAGGGTGGTGGTGTCTCTAATATCTCTGTGTAAGAGTTTTCTACAGCTAAGATACTGACAACAGTGGGTGAAAAAGGCAACACTCCAAGTGTCAATGTCTGTGGAGCACACTAGACCAAAACCTCAAAGGGAGGTGGTGAGTGCTTCAATAACACAAATACAGAAGGCCATTTAAAACCCTTGTTCTCCTAAAAGTCTTTCCTTTCTTCTGACTTCTTGGGACCTTTGGGGAACCCAATCCTTAGAGGACTTTTAGTCAAAGATGGGTATGAGCCCATCAGGATGGCCAACCTAAGATAGGGACAGCACAAAATGCTAGGGGGTCGCTGAGTTGGGGTTTTGAAAATCCACAATTCCCCCTAGATCACCCAATAAAAATAAAATAAAAACAGCGAGATGAGGCAGGACAATAGCACAAGCACAAGTGAGTGCATGCAAACTCACAATGAGTAAGCAAAATTGGCCAAGACAAATTGTCAGCAGACTCAAAGTATGGTAACTAATGGCATGCACTCCTTGCCAATCACAACACCACCAGCAGTGACCACCAATTTCAAAAAGGCCAACCAGAAACATTCCAGCAGCAATTTAATTTCTCTAATCCCATAAAACCCCATCATTTTTACAATAAAGAGCTTCTGCATTGGAATCTCTCAGAGTCAGTGTCATTGTTTGCATGTCTTCTCACCTTGTGCCCCCCAGGACAGGGATTGCACAACAGGGAGCAACAACAAGGCCACTGGAATATCACATGTGCCAGGCTAGTAAATAGGACCTGTATCTAGATGAGACCGTGTAAAAACTGGAATGTGTACTTAGAAAATGGACTGGATCTGTGTACTCTTGAGCTTGAGACAGACGCTCAATCCTGTGTCAACCTGGATACTGCTTATACACCTTCCCAGTTAAGATAAGATTGGCTACAACATCTGTCCTGTTGAGATTGTTACCCCTTGTTTAACCAAACTTGGAACCTGACCAACATACAGATTTTACTGAAAAAACAGAATAAGCAAAGACTAGTGTGGTCCTAGACCATGACTGGCCTAAGACCAGGACTAGAATTCACATTTGGACCAGACCCACACAGAGATCCTTCTGAGAAGGGGACCATATATGAACCCTGCCAAAACCAGTATCTGCAGAGACTCAGATCCTCATGAGACACAGATTCTATGGAAATATATACTCTATTAGGAGATGGATCCATACCTGGCTGATGTTGGGGCCTAAAACTATACCGGATACAGCCATTATTCAGAAAGGGACCTCAGTAGGACAAGAACCATGTTCAGAAGTGCACCTGTACACAGACTCTGCCAAAACCCAGACCCTGTGAAGACATGGACCCTGGCAAGTCAGGGACCTTTCAGAAATATAGATGCTAAAGCAAGGACCCTGCTGAGATACAGATCCTTTCAAGACTAATACCTATACCTGGTCCAGATATGGACCTTGACACTGCCTAGAGAGTACCTGTAATTGCTCCAGAACCAGAATCAGGACCAGGTTGAGACTAGGACCAGTACCTACATCCAGGAAGACTCTGCAGAGGCTGGACCATACCTGTCACTAGAAATAGAAAATTGCCCTATCAAAGAGACCTGCACTTTGACTCTGCTAAAGCCTAGAATGAGGGGTTACAGACTGGCCAAGTCAGAGACCCTGCACAGACCCAGACCTGATAAGATGAGAACCTGTTAAGAGTTGTATCTCTACCTAGACCAGACCACAAAACATGTATGCACATGGATCAGAGACAAGGACCTACAACTAGACCAGGAACAGGCTGAGAAGAGGTAAAGTATTCAACCCTACCAAGTCTGGACCGTACCCAACTTGACCAGGACAAGGACCCTGAAGTGAATGGTACCTTCACATGAAGCCAGCTAAATCATAATTTCATAATTCAAGACCCGGCAGAAACATGAACCCTCACTAGACTATAATGTAACCAGAACAGGCATCTGTACAGGAACCCTTCTGAGACAGGGATGTCCACTTAGACCCTGCTCAGACACTTCCTGGTGGAGACATAGATTGAAGTGACTAAAGGAAGTCTATCCTGTCTTAGCTTTTTTAAATTGTGTCTGCTTAGACATTTCTCAAACCTCAACATACCCAACCAAATTTCACTATAGCCTTGGCAAAACATTTGGGATGTCCTGACCATAGTTCAGATGTGTTAACCAAAATAATTAACATTTACTATAAACTAAAATCCCAGAAGATTTATAAAACAAAGTTAATTATCAGGTTGTGATGGAAATAACTACGATGTTATTTCCTGCACCTCATCCAACATTTGTGTAATTATTTTTTTTCCTATAAAAATATAGCACCCATGTGTTTTAGCACCAAGAGACTCTGAGGCATGAGCCTGTTCTTCATCACTGTAAAATTAAAGAACTCTTTTACTCTTAATTAGTTGGTCTATATCATTCTTGTGGATCATTTCATTTTTGGAGGTCTCATAAAGTTACCCCATGAACATAGGTCTCAGCCACACTTTGGACCATCCCAGAAAATGAAGAGGATGTAGCAGAGGTGTCCCTTGAAGTCCTTTTTGGGCCCATGCTTCTCACTGAGCCTGGAGTCCTCTGGAATAACTGCTATGTTCCCATACAACAAAAATGAGTTGAGTCCTCCAATCTCTCCCCCCCCCCTGTGTGTGTACTGCATTGTGCTCTGTATAAGAAGAGCATGCTATTGGAGAGCTTCCTTAGGGATAAAGATAATAGGTTCTTTAAGAAGCCTTCTGAGGGTTTGGCCTTATGGGTAACCTTCCTCTTGTCCTCCCTATCTAAACTGGGATGACAGTAACTGAGAACCAACTTTTCTGATTCCACTTCTCTTGAGACATATGGTTTTGATTTTAGTCTGTATGAATGGTGGGCCAACTGTGTGAGTAATTGAATGCATGTTGCACATGATTTGCACAGAGGATTATTATTTTGTTTTTGATATTCTCTCTCTGCTTTCCTCCCCTGCCTGTTATCGGTCCTGAGAGGAGGAGAATTGTTCTGTTCTCCAAGCCCATTTAGACTTAATGGCAACTGGAAGCTGAGCTGTATTATGGATCTTCTTTCCCTTTAGGAAGAAATTCACAACCTTTGTTTCCTGTTACCTAAGAAGTGTTAATATACTCCTGGAATTGCATTGACAGTATGAGTAAACTGGGTGCTCTGATTTCATTAGTTTTTGTTTTGTTTTTCATCCTTGGACTCCCCAGCTACATTTTCAATTTCCCTTATGACTTCATAGTAAGAAAGGACAGACCTGAGAATACAACATGAATGATATTATAAAAGTTATGCAAAACTTATTTCAATCTGTTAAATTTACACAACAGAGAAGTCAGTGGGGAGAATGTTCCTGGCCCTAAAACTGTGGTTGAGCAGTCAGGACAGAAGGATTACACCAGAATTGAAAACACAATGAAGGAAAATACCACAAGTAAAATCTTTTGCTCAATGTGGTGTGGCTAACTAAATGGAAACTACTCTGAGAACATTAAATGAATATTTATATCAGCTTGATCCAAGGAGATCATCTAACCAGTTTAGATGGTTAGCACATCTAACCAGTTTTAATATGCAAAAAAGTTTTACACAGTTTGACCTAAGTAATCTCTGATAAGATTTTCCCAAATAGAGTTGGGAATGCATTTGAATGCATGATTTCCCTGGGACAAATGACTTTCCTAGCAAAACTAAGCAAGTACAATTTTAGGGAAAGTGGCAGGGTAGTGATAATGTTTTATTGACAAACAGCTAGAATTATGTTTTTGAGTGCTTTGAGGTTAAGGCAAAACACAGTATGCTTTCTTGGTTTGTAAAACCCTAAAATATTTTCTTTCTAAAGTTTTAAAATTATTAATTCTCCTGTTTGTTATTCATTATTGATTCTTATATACAGAAAACTATAAGGAGATCCATGCATTTTTCTTGGCAACTCAAACTAATCCTTAAGGTGGGCATGGCAAAGGCTGAGAGCAGCCTGCTTTTCTTTACAGCCCTGGAGAACAGTAGGGGAAGTCAAAGTCTCCAACAGGTCTTTTTCTAATATAAGCGTGAGACACTCAGGAACAATCAGCAGTCCTTGTGTCCATAGTCAAATGCTTTAGACACAGCGAGGGGGAACCCCTCCCTTTTTTCCCCCGTACACCCCAGAATCAGACACCTGGGTGCACAGCATAAGCAAGGGGGGGGGATTTCAGTACTGTCACTGTGGCTGCTGCATAGGCCTCTCAGGTGGGCAGAGTGCTGCTTCAGTAGCCGGCTGTGCTCAGCGCTGTTCTGTGACCTGTTTCTGCTCAGCAGCTGCTTTGGAAAGTGTCTCGAGCCCAGAGTCCTGTAGGGCCATTCCTCCTCACTGAAGTCCGCATTAGGCCACTCAGGGGCTGCGCTGTCTGAGGTATACAGTCTCTGCAGCTCTCGTCTTCTGTTGCCTCCCTATTTGTCTAATTTTTTTTTTCCCTTTACTAAGTTCTGGAGGGAGCATCTCTGCAGTCCCTCCATTCTCTGCAACTTGCTACAAATGTCTGATGCTGACTGGCATATAAAAGACATCATTACATTGGCTTGGCGATCTGCTGCCATGGGAATAAAATGGGTGTACATCCTGTACCCTTCCAATAGTCTTTCTAAGAATCCTGTTGGAGTACTATCAGACTTTTGTACTATTGCTCTTACCTTAGCCAAATTAGCAAATTAGTGGGGTGCTTTACAACCCCCCTTTTTTAGACCTGCCAATCAGAATCTGGCAGTAAAGATGGAGCTGCTCCCTACCAGCTCGAGTATTAAAGTCCCATTCGTGTCAAGTCAGAGGGAAGGTGTCCCATCCTCTATCTCTTTTGGTGATTGGGTTGGCCTGCTGTCAGCTCCTGGGACATTCTTTTTAGCTTCAAAGAGAGTTCATTGTTTTTCCTCTGTGGTGAGGAGCACTGCTATGTCCACGGCTGTCACGCCTGTGTAGCAGAAAAATGCCGCTAAGGTGAAACGACGCTGAAGGGTTGGGGTCTGAGCTCCCAGGAGCTGAGCCCCAGGCGGTTCCCTGGCAATCAGCCACAGTCATGATTCTGGATCAGCAAACTCGCCCTCGCTAGCCCTGGTGCTGTATTGAGCTTTCGGTTCCTTCTTTGTTTCTGTGTAGTTCTTTTATCTTGCCATCAGATCAAGATGTTCCAGGACATTACCAATAATAATAATCAAACTACTGAGGCATATTGGACTCTGGCTCGCTCTCTGGGAAAACTTATGGATACCCTAGAACAAAGGGAGCTCAAGATAGGAGAGGCTAGCCAGAATGAGAAACCCCAGGTGCATTTTAGATAAGAGAGAAAGGCAAGATTCTTGACATTAAGAAACCAATTATTCACTATCTGAGCAAGCCTTGGGAGTAAAACCGTAAAGAATGGTGTTTTGGGTTACCATGAGAACAGATGTGATTTAGGGCTATGAGAAAGCAGTTGGTTAAATGGTGTGAGACGGATTTCAAAGAAGAGCTCTGCCCACCTGGCCCTAACCACGAGACATACTGGAAACAATCAAGTGTCCATAATCATTTTTTCTCATGTAAGGCTTTTTGATTATTGCCTGTAATCAATTTTTATCATGTAAAGCTTTTGATTATTGCCTGTAATCATTCTTCTCATGTTAAGCTTTTTGTTTGCCAACTTCCTTCTGTAATCCTATAAAACTGATGCATGAACTTCAGTAAATTTGCAGCAGCATATTCAACCTTATTGAGTGTGTCTGTCTGTCATTTCCTCGCCTATTCCTGATTTCTCCTAGCCTTCACCCCTGTTCTCCCGCAGTCGGTGGTCTCCACTAGAGGTGGTCCGTGGCAGAGCACCTCTAAGAGCTGCTGGCAATCATCCCAAGTGGGCTGATGGATAACCAGAACAGATTCTATAAACCCGGTCATAGCCTGAGAGTCCCAAGAAAAGGAAGGGTTATAAGTAAAGATTAGAAGCAGAAAAAGGCAGTATTGTAATTGACCTGCTATTGAGCAAAGGGGAAATGCTTGGGAGGTCACTCTCTCCCTTGCGGACGTCCCTCCCCTTTCCCAGCATAGACGCTGAGTATTGAAGTTTTCAGGGCTAGGGCCGGACCAGCGGGTCTCCTTAGGAATGAAGTGCTTCCTCAGGGGAAGAGGAGGGAGAAGTCTGCCATGCCTGAGCACTTGACTGCATATCAGGAAGAACCGGAGGTGCCTGGATTCTGGGTTTCTTTGACTCTTGTACAGGAAAGAGAAAAGACAAGGGGCTCGGGGAGGGGCTGCTTTTGGAATCAGGGGAAATGAAGATGGCCAGGGGGCCAGTGCCAGGTTCTGAATTCTGGCAGGTGGATTTTAACAAAGACAAACCGACATACAAAAACAAAAATACAAAGAGGCAGACACAAACTCAAAACCAGAAGCTGGTGCTCTCACCACCACTCTGGTGCAGAACTGAAAATACACAAGAACAAAAAGACAGACTCAAAATCAGAAGCCGCGCAGCAGCAGATCCAAAAATACAGATGGAGGATCACACCTCCCCTGGAGATTAGGGCGACCTGGTCACCCTTCCCTCCATAAATGCCCATGAAACGTCTTTCAGGGCTAGGGCAAGGGATCTCAGGACACGTCTGCCTTCTCCCTTAGACCCGTTTCAATACAGACCCTGCACAAGTACAATTTTTAAATTACTGATTCACAATTACACAGAAACAGAAACATAATACACAGATTGACATAAAAATGAGCTTGTTTTTTTATACCTCCAACTGGGTCTAGAGTGTGTCTGGGAGCGACTCACTTCCTGGTCAGGGAACCAAATATTGGACTCTAGAGTCCCAACACGGAGGAGGAGTCACCCCCAGAGACCACCTCTCACACCACAGCCGATGCAAAAGCACGAGGATTTTATTAATTCTGTCATGACAGGGTCCCTCAGCATTCAGGAAGCCAAGAGACCCCGACTAGCTGGTACAGGCTACTTTTAAAGGAGAAGGCCATAGAACCAAGGGGGGTTGTGATTGGCTTACTTGAAAGGGCTATTACCAATAATTGGCTGGAGAGCTGTTGCCAGATCAGATGAGGTAAGAGGTCATTTTGACCCCGTTTCCCAGGGGACTGAATCAAAACATATATATATATATATATATATATATATATATATATATATATATATGTGTGTGTGTGTGTGTGTGTGTGTGTGTGTGTGTGTGTGTGTGTGTGTGTGTGTGTGTAATTGTTCAGGAACTGAGTACGTGCATGTATAGCTGTTAGGTCCTTGGTTCCCAGGGGAGGAGGGGAAGCACTAAGGCATCGAAGCTGAGAGGGTTCAGAATTGTCAGAAATGGCTTCAGAATTGTCTTAAAGTCTTACATTAGGACTCCTAACAGGGTGAAGAAGGGCTCTCTCTAACTCTTTTATTTGATTTTGAGGCTCTACTTCTCACAATGGTTACTTTGTCTCAGCTTTAATAAATGACACGGTGATTAGACTTCTTGTAATTTGACATGAGATGTTGTAATGATACTCATAAGAAATCTACCCTTTCCTCAATGGGAACAGAAGAGGAGGAAATTGGGAGGAGGGGAGATTTGGAAGAGGGACTGGTATGGTAAGATATGGGGGAGGCTTCAGCTGGGATGTAAAAAAAGAAAAAGAAATACTAAGTATGTCAAAAGTACTTCATAACAATAAATAATGTTGTAATATGTATTCATCTCAACAATAAAAAAGAAAGGGGTTATAAAATCTCCCTCTATGACTAAAGAAATTCTCTGAGGCCACATATATTTCAGGACTGTCCTTGCTTGGAGGCCTAGAGAGGCCACTGTGTGAAGTTGTGAAGGTGAAGACTTAACTGCCTTGGAGACCTCAAGATACTGGAGATGCCATAACCATAGAATACATGCCAGAAAAAGTGCTTAAAAGGAGTGGAACCAGTCTAAATTAGTTAGGGTTTCTATTGCTGTAAACAAACACTGTGACAACAGCAACTCTTATAGAGGAAGACATTTAATTTGGAGCTAGCTCACACTTCAGAGGTTTGGTCTATTATCATCATGGTTGGAAGTATGACAGAGTGCATGCAGATATGGAACTGGAGAGGAGCTGAGGGTTCTGCCTCTGACTCCTCAGGAAGAATGAGTAAGCCACTGGGTCTAGTTTGAGTTTCTGAAACTTCAAAATCCACCCCAAGTGACAAACTTCGTCTTACAAAGCTGTGCTTACTCAAACAAAGCCATACCCCCTAATAGTGCCACTACCTCTGAAACTATGGGGGCCATTTTAATTCAAACCACCACATTCCACTTCCTGACCCCCATAGACTTTTAACCATATCATTATGAAAAACTGCATTCAGTCCAACTTCTAAATTCCCCACAGTCTTTAACAATCTCAACCCTGTTTTAAAAGTCCAGAGTCTCTTCAGAGACTCATTGCAATCTCTTAACTGTAACCCATGTAAACATCACAATAAAAGAAGCAAATCACATACTTCCCTTTTGATATGTCAAAAATATATTCATTCTGTTGACATATCAAAAGGGAGAAATGGAAGATAATGAGAAAACATTAGGCTAAAACAATACCAAATACCTGCTGGGAAAACTCCATACTCTGTATCTTTATGTCTGTTCTGAAAACACTCTCCAGATCTCCAACTACTTTTCACTTTGTTGACTTCAACACTCTTTTTTTCTTTCTCTCAGGTTGGTTCCACTCCCTAGTAGTAGCTTTCCTCATAAGGTATCCCACAATTCTTTCATCTCCAACATCTTTGTGTCTCCAAGCAATCCAGATTTTACCTTCAGTGCTTCATCCACTGGCCTCTTTGGCCTCTATTCAGTGACACCCTTGATGACACATGCCTGGCCTAGGCATATTTCATTAGCTACAGAGAGAGATTCTTCTATCCTTGACTATAAAATCAGAACCACATGATCAAACTTGCTAAGTTCTGCCGCTTGTTGGGAATGGAAAAATGGCCTCCTTGTACAATTACATCTTCACAAGCTTTCTGTTTTCAATAGTTCTCTTTATTGTCCAAGCCTGGCTACTCTGGAACTAGCTCTGTTGTGGTTTTCTCCTTCTTCCTTGGGATTGGCTGCCGGTCCATGCATGGGGTGGGAACTGAAGAAGGAAACAGGGTTTGAATTGCTGTGGATAGGATGAACATAGTCCTCTGGGAGATGACTTTGGTGAATCAGCTCAACTTTATTCCAGAGTATAAGAAATATATAGGATTCGAGGAACCTGGGAACAAACCCTAATTTGTATTAAGCGGCACGCCCCTATCATAAGACTGGGTATGTGGCAGTAAGATCCTACAGCAAAGTTCCTAGTATAAGTCTTATTTACCATATATATTTGCAGGAGGTGAAGACTTCTAGCAGGAAACTGTGCCAAGGGTCATGCTATATATAAATCAGGCATCCAGGTTTAGAGACAACTTTTAGGTAATGTGTACCGGCGAGTACCGGCGGTACCGGCGGTCGGAGGAATTAGGAAGTGACCAAGATAGTCCTTTTATAATAAATCAGTTTTAATAAAAGGGGGAATAAGGGAACTTACAGAACCAAGGGTCCAGCGGAGCAGCGGGTGACGTGGGGAATAGCAAACGGGCTCCTCCCGGCGCCCCGATGCTATTTAAGGGGTATCCTACCTCGCTGGGGCAGCCACACCCCTGAACGCAGGGATTGGGCCAGCTACCCCAACAGTAATGGAAGTCATCTGGGACTAGAAACATTCACCAGATAAGGACATGTAGAAAGCAGAAAGTCTCACTGGGAAGGGACTCCCTCCTGTTCCCAAGCTTTGGAGAGAACTGCCATATCGCTGGGCCTTGAGTACCAGCCTCAGTACCCTCTCTGGGCTCAGAATAGGATTCTGTGGCAAGAAAAGATCTGAGCGTAAAAAAAATAACTCAAGCACATTACTGCTGCATGTTCTTTATTTCTCCAGCAAGGGGAAAAAGTGAAGTGAAGGGGCGATCTCCATGAGGGTTTTACTTTTTACATAGTTGACAATTTCAATAGGCAAGGAAGAATTCGGGGATATGGCCTTGTTGGTGGAGGTATATAACTTGGGGTGGGCTTTGAGGTTTCAAAAACCCACTCCAGGCTTAGCCTCCCTCCCTGCCCCCAACCAGCATCTATCTTCTAGATCAGATGCAATTGTTCAGTTACTGCTCCAGTAATTCTAGGTGGTGATATCTGGTCTTGTCTTATTTCATGAGTGTTTTCTTTTTGATTTCTATTGCCCCCTACAGTTCTTAGAAAAATGTGGTGGTTGTGTGTTTCCTTGTAATTAATTCTTCTGTGATCCAGATAAGTGTGACCATTGGAGGTCCAGATAAAATATATTTTTAGGTATTGAGAAAAGAAACTTAGGAATGGGTGTGAGCTAGTGCCATGTGTTAAGGAAGGTCATAGAAGGGAGGAAAACAAGGTGTTTACCAGAATCTGCTTAATTCCATGGGATTGAAGACAGTGTGAAGAAAGGCCACAATAGGAAATCTAATAGAGGTCTGAGGATGAGACTGGAGGGTTGGACTTGGAGAAGAGGCAGGGAAGGTGAAGATCAGCAGTTAGCTGCTTAACTGGCTGGAGTGATCTGAGGTTTCCCAAGGATTTCCTACTAATGTTGGGAGTTCAGTTGAAACAATGAGTAAGTCAAAAGTGGGAAGTTAGGAAGGGAAGATCCACTTGATATGGGGCAGAACAAGTGTTATAAGCAAATTTTCAAAGCAGCATTCAAAGTCAAGAAATATAAACTATACAAATTTAAACAGTTTTCTAGAGTTGAAATTGTGTTAATCAAACATGATTTTTGCTTTAATTATCACTGAAATTACATTATGTGATTTCTTTCTTGAAATTAAATATAGATATATAATGTTTTCCATCTATGTGGTTGTAAGCATATAAACACTTATTTATAGCTGAATTAGAACTCCCTTTATTCTTCATGCTCATTCTCAGAAGCATGGCTTCCCTCACCCTTTATTGTAATGTGTGTCTCATATGTAGTAATGCACCAGTTTTTACACATTTGAAAAGCTGTTACCACAAATCCTGGGTCTTCATATGATTTCCTGTGTATATAAGGAGTAACCTATTCTGTTGTTTCCATATTCTCTCATGTTTGTTCTCAACCTGTCTTTATATTCATGAGGACATTTTGGTCTGTTTTGTACAGAAGTCTTGATCCCTGCATGCTGTGTTTCCTAGGCTTAACCACTAAGAAAACTAATAGTGAATGTGGATTGGAAGTATGACATCACGTTCTCAAATTTAGCTCCCAGTACTGTCAGATAGACTTGACACATTTTACCTGTTCTTCCACTAAAATGCTTCCTCTCTAGAATTCTGGATTGGTAGTGGCTTTTCACTACTGCCAATATGTTGTTTGCCTTACTGCTGCTATTTGGCTTTTCATCCATTCTATCAGTAAAAAAAAAAAAATCACCTGCATGATCGCATATTTGTTTCTCAGCATGTTGTTTTGAGGTTTCCTACTGATTGATTAATTAAGAATGGCCAATATAAGTAATAAGGTGTTAATTTATTACAATATATTTTATATATAATATTTATGATTTATTGTATATAATATATAAGTAATAAGGTGTTCCCATGTAATGAATAGTGAATAGAGAAAGCCTGCAAAATAAACCACATATTTCAAAAATTTACTTTCTTTTGAGTGATTAAACCACCAAAATTCATTAAAAATCTTGGAATTTAAAATACTGCATAGTCATATCTTCTGTTTTTTTCTTTTTGTCTTATGGATTTGAATTAGAGATTACTGCCTGAAAAATGGTTAGGGGTTATTTAATGCAGGAAAGGCAGTCTCTTAGTGGCTAGTCCACTGAAGAAAATGATACTTCCTTTATCAGCAACTGTAAAATGTCAATAGTTCAAAAGCAGACATGAAAGAAGGAGTAGAACCTATTGAGAAGACAAGTTCCAATGGGAGAAAGACAGGGGTATGAGAGATGGAAATTGGGCTTGAAAATGATTCAGTTTAACATATAAATGCATAAAAATTTCAAAAAACTGTAAAAGTAAGTGACTAATAATAACAATAACAGAACTATATACTACTATTCTTATATTAACAACTTTTAGCCTGAATAAACATTTGTACTTGCTGATTTTGTGTGTTAAATTGACATAAGGTAGAATCACCAGAGAACTAAAAGCCTCAGTTGAGGAAATGTCCCCATGAGATCCAGCTATAAGACATTTTCTCAATTAGTAATCAGGGGAAGTGGCCCCAGCCAACTGTGAGTGGTGACATCCTGGACTGATGGTCCTGGGTTCTATAAGACAGCAGGCTGAACAACACCTGAGAGGCTAACCAGTAAGCAGTACCCCTTTATGGCCCTCTGCATCAACTTCTACCTTCAAGATCCAGGCCTTCTTGTATACCGTTTCTGATTTCTTCCAGTGATGGATTATGATCTGGAATTGTAAGTCAAATAAACCTTCTCCTTCCCAACTTGCTTTCTGCTCATGAGAAACCATAACTAAGAAAACATTTAATTCTTATTTTACATCAATAACCATTTTTTCTCATTTTTATTAAAAATTTCCAGCTCCTCCCCTCCTCCTTCCCCTTCCCTCCACTCCCTTCCACCCATACGCCCACTCCCTCCCTCTCCAGGCCAAAGAGCCATCAGGGTTCCCTACTCTATGTTAAGTCCAAGGTCCTCCCAGCTCCCCCTAAGTCCAGGAAGGTGAGCAACCAAGCTGACAAGGCCCACACAGAGCCCGTCCACGCCATAGAATCCAAGCCCATCGCCATTGTCCTTGGCTTCTCAGTCAGCCTCTACCTTTGGCCACATTCAGAGAGTCCGGTTTGGTCGCATGTTCCATCAGTCCCATTCCACCTGGAGTTGGTGATGTCCCCTTAGTTCTGTCTCACCGTCTCCATGGGTGAACTCACCCCTCACAGTCCTGACTTTCTTTCTCATGTTCTCCCTCCTTCTGCTCCTCATCAGAACCTTGAGAGCTCAGTCCGGTGCACCAATGTGGGGCTCTGTCATTTTCTACATCCATCTCCAGGTGAAGGTTCTATGGTGATATGCAAGAAATTCATCAGTATGGCTATAGGATCTGGCTTTTTCCAGCTTCCTCTCCTCAGATGCTCAAGGAATTAGCTGGGGGCATCTCCCTGGATACCCGGGAACCACTCTAGAGTCAAGTCTCTTGACAACCCTCAGATGGCTCCCTTAATTAAGATATATGCTTCCCTGCTCTCATATCCGCCTTTCCTATATCCCAAGCATCCCAATTCCCCCAAGCTCTCCCCATTCTCCCATTCACGATTTTCTCTCCCCATCTCCCCTTGGCCCCGTCCCACCCCACCCGCAAGTTCCCAATTTTTGCCCAGCAATCTTATCTACGTCCAATATCCAGGAGGATTACTATATGTTTTTCTTTGGGTTCACCTTCTTATTATCTTCTCAAGGATCCCGAATTATAGGCTCGATGTCCTTTAATTATGGCTAGAAACCGATTATGAGTGAGTACATCCCATGTTCATCTTTTTGGGTCTGGGTTACCTCACTCAGAATAGTGTTTTCTATTTCCATCCATTTGCATGCAAAATTCAAGATGTTATTGTTTTTTACAACTGAGTAGTATTCTAACATGTATATATTCCACAGTTTCTTCATCCATTCTTCCACTGAAGAGCATCTAGGTTGTTTCCAGGTTTTGGCTATTACAAATAATGCTGCAATGAATATAGTAGAGCAGGTGCTTTTGTAGTATGATTGGGCATCTCTTGGGTAAATTCCGAAGAGTGGAATTGCTGGGTACTGGGGTAGGTTGATCCCGAATTTCCTGAGAAACCGATACACTGCTTTCCAAAGTGGTTCCACAACTGTGCATTCCCACCAGGAATGGATGAGTGTACCCCTTACCCCACAACCTCTCTAGCAAAAGCTATCATTGGTGTTTTTTTATTCTAGCCAATCTGACAGGTGTAAGATGGTATCTCAAAGTTGTTTTGATTTGCATTTCCCTGATTGCTAAGAAGGTTGAGCATGACCTTAAAAGTCTTTTCGCTATTACAAATAATGCTGCTATAAACATAGTTGAACAAATGCTTTTGTAATATGATAGGGCATCTCTTGGGTAAATTCCCAAGAGTGGGATTGCTGGGTCCTGGGGTAGGTTGATCCCAAATTTCCTGAGAAACCTCCACACTGCTTTCCAAAGTGGTTGCACAAGTTTGCATTCCCACCAGCAATGGATGAGTGTACCCCTTACTCCACATCCTCTCCAGCAAAGGCTATCATTGGTGTTTTGGATTTTAGCCATTCTGACAGGTGTAAGATGGTATCTCAGTGTTGTTTTGATTTGCATTTCCCTGATTGCTAAGGAGGTTGAGCATGCCTTTAAGTGTCTTTTGGCCATTCGAACTTCTTCTGTTGAGAATTCTCTGTTCAGTTCAGTGCCCCATTTTTTAATTGGGTTAATTAGCATTTTAAAGTCTATTCTCTTGAGTTCCTTATATATTTTGGAGATTGGGCCTTTGTCTGTTGAGGGGTTGGTGAAGATCTTTTCCCAGTCAGTAGGCTGCCTTTTTGTCTTAGGGACAGTGTCCTTTGCTTTACAGAAGCTGCTCAGCTTCAGGAGGTCCCATTTATTCAATGTTGCCCTTAATGTCTGTGCTGCTGGGGCTATGTGTAGGAAGCAGTCTCCTGTGCCCAAATGTTGTAGAGTACTTCCAACTTTCTCCTCTATCAGGTGCAGTGTGTTCAGATTAATATTGAGGTCTTTAATCCATTTGGACTTGAGTTTTGTGCATGGTGATAGACACGGATCTACTTTCATTCTTCTACAGGTTGACATCCAGTTATGCCAGCACCATTTGTTGAAGATGCCCTCTTTCTTCCATTGTGTAATTTTGGCTACTTTATCAAAAATCAGGTGTTCATAGATTTGTGGGTTAAAATCTGGGTCTTCTATTCGATTCCATTGTTCGACTTCTCTATTTTTATGCCAATACCAAGCTGTTTTCAATACTGTAGCTCTGTAATAGAGTTTGAAGTCAGGGATGGTAATGCCTCCAGAAGTTCCTTTATTGTATAAGATTGTTTTTGCTATCCTGGGTTTCTTGTTTTTTCATATAAAGTTGATTATTGTCCTCTCAAGATCTGCAAAGAATTTTGATGGGATCTTTAATGGGATTGCATTAAATCTATAGATTGCCTTTGGTAATAGCCAGAACCTGGAAACAACCTAGATGCCCTTCAGTGGAAGAATGGATGAAGAAAGTGTGGAATACATACATATTAGAGTACTACTTGGCGGTAAAAAAACAATGACATCTTGAATTTTGCATGCAAATGGATGGAAATAGAAAACACCATCCTGAGTGAGGTAACCCAGGCCCAAAAAGATGAACATGGGATGTACTCACTCATAATTGGTTTCTAGCCATAAATAAAGGACATTGAGCCTATAATTTGTAAAAAATCCTAAGGAAGCTATATAAGAAGGTGAACCCAAAGAAAAACATATAGTTATCCTCCTGGATATTGGAAGTAGACAAGATTGCTGGACAAAAAATGGGAACATGGGGGTGAGTTGGGATGGGGGATGGGGGGATGGGGAGAGAAAAGTGTGAAGTGGAGGATGGGAAGAGCTTGGGGGAATAGGATGGTTGGGATATAGGAAGGGTGGATATGGGAACAAGGAATTATATATCTTAGTTAAAGGAGCCATTCTAGGGTTGGTAGAGACTTGACTCTAGAGGGGTTCCCAGGTGTCCAGGAAGACGCTCCCAGCTAGTTCCTTGGGCAGCTAAGGAGAGGTTGCCAGAAATGTCCAGATCCTATTGCCATACTCATGAATATCTTGCATATCACCATAAAACCTTCACCAGGCATTGGATGGAGAAAATGACAGAGCCCCACATAGGAGCACCGGACTGAGCTCTCAAGGTCCTGATGAGGAGCAAAGGAGGGAGATCATGAGCAAGGAAGCCAGAACCTCGAGCAGTGCTTTTACCCATTGAGACTGTGGGACAGATCTAACGGGAGACCACCAAGTCCAGTCGGAATGGGACTGATGGAACAGGGGACCAAACCGGACTCTCTGAATGTGGCTGACGGTGGAGGAGGACTGAGAAACCAAGGACAATGGCAATGAACATGAACTCTACAGCATGGACGGGCTCACTGTGAGCCTTGTCAGTTTGGTTGCTCACTTCCTGGACTTAGGGGGAGCTGGGAGGACCATGGACTGAACATAGTGAAGGGAACCCTGATGGCTCTTTGTCTTTGGAGAGGGGTGGAGTGGGGGTATGGGTGGAAGGGAGGGGAGGGAAGGGTGAGGAGGAGGGGAGGAGATGGAAATCTTTAATAAAAAAATGAGGAAAAAAAAGAAATGGCGGCACTGTGAGCCACCCAATGAGGATACTGGCCCTCTGGAAGACCAGGGAGTGCTTCTAGCAACTGAGCCATCTCTTCAGCCCCTTGGTTTCATTTTTCTGTGAGATCCCATGCATATTTACCAACTCTTTGATATTATCCTTTTTGTTCCTATTGTGGAAGAGCATAGGCTTTCTTCCTTCTGAACTGAAAGTCCTAATTTTTCAATTTTAAAACTTATATTATTGTTGTTGTGATCATGTGCATGATGTGGGATATGTACAAGGTGGGTATCTCAATATGAAGGGCAGTTTTGTAGAATGGATTCTCCCCTTCCACTCTTACGAGTGTTGGGATTGAACTCAGGTCACCAGGGGTACACAGAAAGGGCCATTTCACTACCTCATCATCAATAACTTTTAAAAATAGAATCGGAAACTAGTCAAAGTAGCTCATCACTATAATCTCAGGACTTGGGAGACCGAAAAAGGAGGATTCCTTGAGCTCAAGGTCAACCTGGCTATAGAGTAAGAGTCTCCCGACTTCAACACAGCAGAGCAACAAGATGGCTCAGTGAGTTAAGGCACTTGCTACCCAGTCTGATGACTTAAGCTTGATTCCTAGGACCCACATTGTGATTCCTGAAAGTTGTCCTCCCACCTCCACACACGTGCTGTGGTACACATGGGATGCTCACCCCCAACAAAAAAAAAATAAAGTTAATTTTTAAAAGTCAAAAAAAGAGTCTTTACGCAATTTGAATTTCTTCTGTTGAGAATTCTCTGTTCAGATCAGAGCCCCATTTTTTAAATGGGTTAATTAGCGTTTTAAAGTCAATTCTCTTGAGTTCCTTATATATTTTAGAGATCAGACCTTTGTCAGTTTCAGGATTGGTGAAGATCTTTTCCCATACAGTAGGCTGCCTTTGTGTCTTAGTGACAGTGTCCTTTGCTTTACAGAAGATGTTCAGCTTCAGGAGGTCCCATTTATTCAATGTTGCCCTTAATGTCTGTGCTGCTGAGGTTATATGTAGGAAACGGTCTCCTGTGCCCATATGTTGAAGAGTACTTCCCACTTTCTCCTCAGTCAAGTTCAGTGTGTTCAGATTAATATTGAGGTCTTTAATCCATTTGGACTTGAGTTTTGTGCATGGTGATAGATATGGATCTACTTTCATTCTTCTACAGGTTGACATCCAGTTATGCCAGCACCATTTGTTGAAGATGCCCTCTTTCTTCCATTGTGTAATTTTGGCTACTTTATCAAAAATCAGGTGTTCATAGGTTTGTGGTTTAAGATCCGGGTCTTCTATACGATTCCATTGGTCGACTTCTCTATTTTTATGCCAATACCAAGCTGTTTTCAATACTGTAGCTCTGTAATAGAGTTTGAAGTCAGGGATGGTAATGCCTCCAGAAGTACCTTTATTGTGTAAGATTGTTTTGGCTATCCTGGGTTTCTTGTTTTTCCATATAAAGTTGATTATTGTTCTTTCAATATCTGTGAAGAATTCTGTTGGGACCTTGATTGGGATTGCATTGAATCTATAGATTGCTTTTGGTAGAATTGCAATTTTTACTATGTTGATCTTCCCAATCCACGAGCAAGGGGGATTCTTCCATTTTCTGGTATCCTCTTCAATTTCTTTCTTCAAAGTCTTAAAGTTCTTGTCAAATAAATCCTTCACTTCCTTGGTTAGAGATACTCCAAGATATTTTATGCTATTTGTGGCTATTGAGAATGATGATACTTCTCTGATTTCCCTCTCTGCTTCCTTATCCTTTGTGTATAGGAGGGAACCTGATTTTTTTGGAGTTGATCTTGTAACCTGCCATGTTACTGAAGGAGTTTATCAGCTGTAAGAGTTCTTTGGTGGAATTTTTGAGGTCACTTATGTATACTAACATATCATCTGCAAATAATAAAAGTTTAACTTCTTCCTTTCCAAATAGAATTCCCTTGATTCCCTTATGTTGTCTTATTGCTATTGCTAAAACTTCAAGCGCTATATTGAAGAGATAAGGAGAGAGTGGACAGCCTTGTCGTGTTCCTGAATTTGGTGGGATGGCTTTGAGTTTCTCTCCATTTAATTTGATGTTAGCTGTCGGCTTGCTGTAAATAGCCTTTATTATATTTAGGAATGACCCTTGTATCCCTAATATCTCTAAGACCTTTATCTTAAAGGGGTGTTGAATTTTGTCAAATGTTTTTCAGCATCTAACGAGATGATTATATGGCTTTTTTCCTTCAGTTTATTTATATGATGGATTACATTAATAGATTTTCATATGTTGAACCAGCCCTGCATCTCAGGGATGAAGCCTACTTGATCTTAGTGGATAATTTTTCTAATGTGTTCTTGGATTCGATTTGCCAGTATTTTATTGAGAATTTTTGCATCAATGTTCATGAATGAGATTGGCCTGTAATCCTCTTTCTTGGTTGAGTCTTTGTGAGATTTTGGTATCAGGGTAAATGTAGGTTCATGAAAAGAGTTTGGCAAAGACTCTTCTGTTTCTATATTGTGAAATACATTAAGTAGTATAGGTATTAGGTCTTCTTGGAAGTTCTGGTAGAATTCTTCATTGAACCATCGGGTCCTGGGCTTTTTGTGTTAGGGAGATTTTTGATAACAGTTTATAAATGTTCATGACAAATAGGTATATTTAGATTGTTCACCTGGTCCTGGTTTAACTTTGGTATATGGTATTTATCTAAAAAATGTCCATTTCTACTACATTTTCCAATTTTGTGGCATATAGGATTTTGTAGTAAGATCTAATGATTCTCTGAATTTCCTCTGTGTCTGTGGTTATGTTCCCCTTTTCATTTCTGATCTTATAATTTGAGTGTTCTCTCTCTGCCGTTTGATTAGTTTGGATAGGGGTTTGTCAGTTTTGTTGATTTTCTCCAGCTTTTTGATTCATTGATTCTTTGGACTGTTTACTGTTTTTCTATTTTGTTGATTTCAGCCTTCAGTTTAATTATTTCCAGTCTTCTACTCCTCCTAGCTGAGTCTGCTTCTTTTTTTTTTCCAGAGCTATCAGATGTGTTGTTAAGTCTCCAATGAGTGCTTTCTCCGTTTTCTTTAACTGGGCACTTAGTGCTATGAACTTTCCTCTTAGCACTGCTTTCTTTGTGTCCCATAGGTTTGAGTATGTTGTATCTTTGTTTTCATTAAATTCAAGAAAGAATTTAATTTCTTTCTTTATTTCTTCCTTGACCCAGGTGTGGTTCAGTAGTTGACTGTTCAGTTTCCATGAGTTTGTGGGCTTTCTGGGGGTAGCATTGTTGTTGAATTCTAATTTTAATCCATGGTGATCCAATAAGACATAGGTGGTTCCTAATATTTTTTATAACTGTGGAAGTTTGCTTTGTTACGAAGTATATGGTCAATTTTTGAAAAGGTTCCATGAGCCGCAGAGAAGAAGGTATATTATTTCCTATTTGGGTGGAATGTTCTATAGATGCCTGTTAAGTCCATTTGTTTCATTACCTCAATTATGTCTTTCAATTCTCTGTTAGGCTTCTGTCTGGTTGACCTCTCCATTGGTAAGAGAGGAATATTGAAGTCTCCTACTATTAGTGTGTGTGGTTTGATGGCTGCCTTGAGTTCTAGTAATGTTTCTTTTACATAAGTGGGTGCTTTTATATTAGGGTCATAAATATTCAGGATTGAGACTTCATCCTGATGAATTGTTCCTCTTATGAGTATAAAATATCCCTCTCCATCTCTTCTGATTGATTTTAGTTTGAAGTCAACTTTGTTAGAAATTAGTATGGCCACACCCGCTTGTTTCTTAAGTCCATTTGCTTCATAAACCTTTTCCCAACCCTTTACTCTGAGTAGATGTCTGTCTTTGTCGTTGAGATGTGTTTCTTGTAAACAGCAGAATGTTGTATCCTGTTTTCATATCCAATCTCTTAGCCTGTGCCTTTTTATAGGTGAATTGAGTCCATTTGTATTCAGTGATATTAATGACCAGTGTTTGTTAACTTCAGTCATTTTTTTTAGTAGAGTTTGTGTGTTTCCCTTCTTCTACTTGTTCTGGTGAAAGGTCACTAGAAGTCTGAGTTATTGTGGGCATTGTTGGACTCCTTGGTTTGTGATTTTCCTTCTATTACTTTCTGCAAGGCTGGATTTGTGGCAACGTATTGTTTAAATCTGTTTTTGTCCTGTAATATCTTGTTTTCTCCATCGATGGTGAATGCAAGCTTTGCTGGATATACTAGTCTGGGCTTGCATCCATGTTCCCTTAGTGTTTGTAGCACATCTATCCAAGACCTTCTGGCTTTCATGTTTTCCAGTGAGAAGTCAGGTGTAATTCTGATAGGTTTCCCTTTATATGTTATGTGACCTTTTTTCCTTTGCAGCTCTTAATATCTGTTCTTTATTCTGTATGTTTTGTGTTTTGATTATTATATGGGGTGGGAATGTTTTCTTTTGATACAGTCTATTTGGTGTTCTGTAGGTTTCTTGTACCTTCTTAGGAATATCCTTCTTTAGGTTGGGGAAATTTTCTTCTATAATTTTGTTGAATATATTTTCTTGGCCTTTGAGTTGTAATTCTCCTTCTTCTACCCCAATTCTTCTTAGGTTTGGTCTTTTCATGGTGTCCCAGATTTCCTGGATGTTTTGTGTTAAGAATTTGTTGGATTGATTTTGTTCTTTAAGCTGTGAGTTTATTTCCTCTATAGTATCTTCAGAGTCCAAGATTCTTTCTTCCATCTCTTGTATTCTGTTGGTAATATTTGTCTCCGTAGTTTCTGTTCGTTTACTCAGAATTTCGATTTCCAGTCTTCCCTTGGATTGTGTTTTCTTCATTACCTCCATTTTATTTTTCAGGTCTTGTACTGTTTCCCTTACCTGTTTGATTGCTTTTTCTTGTTTTTCTTGGTTTTCTTGGGTATCTTTGAGAGATTTATTTATTTCGTCTACCTTTTTGTTTGTCATCTCCATTTCTTTATGGCACTTTTTTACCTCCTGTTTAAGGTCCTCTGTTATTTTCATAAAGTACTGTTTAAGGTTGATTTCTTCTGGAGTAGGGTGTTCAATTCTTGTTGTTTCGGGATGCCTGGATTCTGGTGATATCATGTTGCCTTTCGGGTTGTTGGAGGAGTTCTTGCATTGGTGCCTGCCCATCTCTTCCTTCAAATGGAGCTAGGAGAAAATTGGTGTCTTGGTCCAATCTTTGCTGTGACTGAGTCTGGGTGGATCTCCTCAGTGCTGGAGCAGGAACTCTTCCTTGCATCACAGTCTGAAGGAGCCAGCACTCCCTTGCCAGAATCCTCAGACCTGCCTAGAGGGCAGCCTATCTTACCTCTGTGTGGGTGGCCTTGGTACAGGAACAGGATACTTGAACACACTAGGGAGGGCTTGGGAGAGGCAAGGAAGTGTGTACCGAAGACACCCCTGCACCAGGCACTTGTGGAGGGGGGCTGTGCTCTCTTCCAGGGCAAGTCGCCCCAGGATAGCAAACACTTACCTGTCCAGATGGAACTCCATAGCACTGAATCAGGGATTCCTGGTTGCGGAGGGACACTGCAGGGACAAAAGGGCAATGGAGGGGGCAGGGTGCAGTGGAGTATCTCACAGCAAACCTTGCAGCACAATCTGAAGGAGCCCACAGCACTCCCTTGCTGGAATCCTCAGACCTGCCTGGAGGGCAGCTTCTCACCCCTTTCCTTATGCTGGGTCTTCTGTTACAGGCTAATGGCTTCTTGCTGGGCAAGTATCTCAGACAAAAGGCCCAGCTTGCCACTGGCAAGCTGGGGGAAACAAAGGATTTCCTGCCCCTCATGACCTCATGACCAACAGGCTCCCAGCTGCAAAAGGGCCGAGCAAGGAGGTTTTGTAGCCCCTAAGGAGTGGATTGGTGCTTTAGGGACGCTGGGATGGGATAGGAAGAGAAGGGCAGAAGGCATGGGGAGAAACACCTTCACAATGACGAGAAAGATTAGGGGGTAGAGGAATGTCTGCAGAACCACACTCACCCTCTGCTGGGTCTTCTGTTACAGCATCAATAACCATTTTTATTACATAAAATAAATAGTCATTATGGATTTATTGAATTCTTTTCAAGGCATGACTAATGAATAAAGAGAGATACATAAGAATATACATAAAAGTGTTGGACATGAAATTTCTAAAATATATTGCCAATTTGAAATTATTATTATTTTTTTTCTTTCTCATGTTTTTTTTTATATTTAAAAATTTCCATCTCCTTCCCTCCTCCTCCCCCTCCCTCCGTCTTCCTCCCCCTTCCCACTCCTCCTTCTCCCCCTTCCCTCCCCTTCCCTCCACCCATACCTCCCCTCCCTCCCTCTCAAGGCCAAGGAGCCATCAGGGTTCCCCACTCTATGCTAAGTCCAAGGTCCTCCCAACTCCCCCCAGGTCCAGGAAGGTGATCGACCAAGCTGAGAAGGCTCCCACAGAGCCCGTCCATGCAGAAGAATCAGAGCCCAGCGCCAATGTCCTTTGCTTCTCAGTCAGCCCCCGCTGTTGGCCACATTCAGAGAGACGGGTTTGGTCGCATGATCCATCAGTCCCATTCCAACTGGAGTTGGTGATCTCCCTTTAGTTCTGTCCCACCGTCTCCATGAGTGAACGCACCCCTCACATTCCTGACTTTCTCCCTCATGTTCTCGCTCCTTCTGCTCCTCATCAGGACCTTGGGAGCTCAGTCCAGTGCTCCAATGTGGGGCTCAGTCACCTTCCCCATCTGTCGCCAGCTGGAGGTTCCCTCACGGTCCTGACTTTCTTTCTCATGTTCTCCCTCCTTCTGCTCCTCATCAGGACCTTGGGAGCTCAGTCCGGTGCTCCAATGTGGGGCTCTGTCATTTTCTTCATCTATCGTCAGGTGGAGGTTCTATGGTGATATGAAAGAAATTCATCAGTATGGCTACAGGAACTGGCCTTTTCAGGCTCCCTCTCCTCAGCTGCCCAAGGAACTAACTGGGGGCGTCTCCCTGGAAACCTGGGAACCCCTCTAGGGTCAAGTTTCTTGACAACCCTCAGGTAGCTCCTTAAATTAAGATATATGCTTCCCTGCTCCCATATCCACCCTTTCTATATCCCAAGCACCCCATTCCTCCGAGCTCCCCCCATTCTCCCCTTCACATTTTTCTCTCCCCATCTTCCCTTGGCCCAGTCTCACCCAACCCTCAAGTTCCCAATTTTGCCTGGCGATAGTGTCTACTTCCAATATCCAGGAGGATTACTATATCTTTTTTTGGGAGTTCACCTTCTTATTATCTTCTCAAGGATCGCAAATTTATAGGCTCGATGCCCTTTAATTATGGCTAGAAACCGATTATGAGTGAGTACATCCCATGTTTATCTTTTTGGGTCTGGGTTACCTCACTCAGAATAGTGTTTTCTATTTCCATCCATTTGCCTGCAAAACTCAAGATGTCATTGTTTTTTACCGCTGAGCAGTATTCTAGCATGTATATATTCCACAGTTTCTTCATCCATTCTTCCACTGAAGGGCATCTAGGTTGTTTCCAGGATCTGGCTATTACAAATAATGCTGCTATGAACATAGATGAGCATATGCTTTTGTTGTATGATTGGGCATCTCTTGGGTAGATTCCCAATAGTGGAATTGCTGGGTCCTGGGGTAGGTTGATCCCGAATTTCCTGAGAAACCGCCACACTGCTTTCCAAAGTGGTTGCACAAGTGTGCATTCCCACCAGCAATGGATGAGTGTACCCCTTACCCCACAACCTCTCCAGCAAAGGTTATTATTGGTGTTTTGGATTTTAGCCAATCTGACAGGTGTAAAATGATATCTCAAAGTTGTTTTGATTTGCATTTCCCTGATAGCTAGGGAGGTTGAGCATGACCTTAAGTGTCTTTTGGCCATTCGAACTTCTTCTGTTGAGAATTCTCTGTTCAGTTCAGCGCCCCAATTTTTAATTGGGTTAATTGGCATTTTACCATCTAGTCTCTTGAGTTCCTTATATATTTTAGAGATCAGACCTTTGTCAGTTGCAGGGTTGGTGAAGATCTTTTCCCAGTCAGTAGGCTACCTTTGTGTCTTAGTGACAATGTCCTTTGCTTTACAGAAGCTGCTCAACTTCAGGAGGTCCCATTTATTCAATGTTGCCCTTAATGTCTGTGAAGCTGGGGTTATGCGCAGGAAACAGTTCCCTGTGCCCATTTGTTGTAGAGTACTTCCCACTTTCTCCTCTATCAAGCTCAATGTGTTCAGATTAATATTGAGGTCTTTAATCCATTTGGACTTGAGTTTTGTGCATGGTGATAGACACGGATCTACTTTCATTCTTCTACAGGTTGACATCCAGTTATGCCAGCACCATTTGTTGAAGATGCTTTCTTTCTTCCATTGTGTGCTTTTAGCTCCTTTATCTAAAATCATGTGTTCGTAGGTTTGTGGTTTAAGATCCGGGTCTTCTATACGATTCCATTGGTCAACTTCTCTGTTTTCATGCCAATACCAAGCTGTTTTCAATACTGTAGCTTTGTAATAGAGTTTGAAGTCAGGGATGGTAATGCCTCCAGAAGTACCTTTATTGTATAAGATTTTTTTGGCTATCCTGGGTTTCTTGTTTTTCCATATAAAGTTGATTATTGTCCTCTCAATCTCTGTGAAGAATTTTAATGGGACCTTGATTGGGATTGCATTGAATCTATAGATTGCTTTTGGTAGAATTGCCATTTTTACTATGTTGATCCTCCCAATCCACGAGCAGGGGAGATCCTTCCATTTTCTGGTATCCTCTTCAATTTCTTTCTTCAAAGACTTAAATTTCTTGTCAAATAAATCCTTCACTTCCTTGGTTAGAGATACTCCCAGATATCTTATGCTATTTGTGTCTATTGTGAAAGGTGATACTTCTCTGATTTCCCTCTCTGCTTCCTTATCCTTTGTTTATAGGAGGGCGACTGATTCTTTGGAGTTGATCTTGTAACCTGCCACGTTACTGAAGGACTTTATCAGCTGTAGGAGTTCTTTGGTGGAGTTTTTGGGGTCGCTTATGTATACTATCATATCATCTGCAAATAATGAAAGTTTAACTTCTTCCTTTCCAAATTGAATCCCCTTGATTCCCTTATGTTGTCTTATGGCTATTGCTAGAACTTCAAGCACTATATTGAAGAGATAAGGAGAGAGTGGACAGCCTTGTCGTGTTCCTGAATTTAGTGGGATAGCCTTGAGTTTCTCTCTGTTTAATTTGATTTAGCTGTCGGCTTGCTGTAAATAGCTTTTATCATATTTAGGAATGACCCTTGTATCCCTAATCTCTCCAAAACTTTTATCATAAAAGGGTGCTGAATTTTGTCAAATGCTTTTTCAGCATCTAACGAGATGACCATATGGTTTTTTTCCTTCAGTTTATTTATATGATGGATTACATTGATAGATTTTCATATGTTGAACCAGCCCTGCATCTCTGGGATGAAGCCTACTTGATCGTAATGGATAATTTTTCTAATGTGTTCTTGCATTTGGTTTGCCAGTATTTTATTGAGAATTTTTGCGTCAATGTTCATGAGTGAGATTGGCCTGTAATTCTCTTTCTTGGTTGAGTCTTTGTGTGGTTTAGGTATCAGGGTAACTGTAGCTTCATAGAAGGAATTTGGCAGTGACTCTTGTGTTTCTATATTATGAAATACCTTAAGGAGTATAGGTATTAGGTCTTCTTGGAAGTTCTGGTAGAATTCCGCATTGAAACCATCTGGTCCTGGGCTCTTTTTGGTAGGGAGGTTTCTGATAACAGTTTCTAATTCTTTGCGACTAACAGGACGATTTAGAGCATTTACCTGGTCCTGGTTTAACTTTGGTATATGGTATTTATCTAAAAAACTGTCCATTTCTTTTACATTTTCCAATTTTGTGGCATACAGGCTTTTGTAGTAAGATCTAATGATTCTCTGAATTTCCTCTGTGTCTGTGGTTATGTCCCCCTTTTCATTTCTGATCTTAATAATTTGAGTGTTCTCCCTCTGCCGTTTGATTAGTTTGGCTAAGGGTTTGTCAATCTTGTTGATTTTCTCCAAGAACCAGCTTCTTGTTTCATTGATTCTTTGGATTGTTTTCTGTGTTTCTATTTTGTTGATTTCTGCCCTCAGTTTGATTATTTCCAGTCTTCTACTTCTCCTAGGTGAGTCTGCTTCTTTTTTTTCCAGAGCTTTCAGGTGTGCTGTTAAGTCACCAATGAGTGCTTTCTCCGTTTTCTTTAAGTGGGCACTTAGTGCTATGAACTTTCCTCTTAGCACTGCTTTCATTGTGTCCCATAGGTTTGAGTATGTTGTGTCTTTGTTTTCATTAAATTCAATAAAGACTTTAATTTCTTTCTTTATTTCTTCCTTGACCCAGGTGTGGGTCAGTAGTTGACTGTTCAGTTTCCATGAGTTTGTGGGCTTTCTGGGGGTAGCATTGTTGTTGAATGCTAATTTTAATCCATGGTGATCCGATAAGACATAGGTGGTTACTAATATTTTTTTGTAACTGTGGAAGTTTGCTTTGTTACCAAGTATGTGGTCAATTTTCGAAAAGGTTCCATGAGCCGCAGAGAAGAAGGTATATTCTTTCCTATTTGGGTGGAATGTTCTATAGATGTCTGTTAAGTCCATTTGGTTCATTATCTCCATTAAGTCTTTCAATTCTCTGTTAGGTTTCTGTCTGACTGACCTGTCAGTTGGTGAGAGAGGAGTGTTGAAGTCTCCAACTATTAGTGTGTGTGGTTTGATGGCTGCCTTGAGTTCTAGAAGTGTTTCTTTTACATAAGTGGGAGCTTTTATATTAGGGGCATAGATATTCAGGATTGAGACTTCATTCTGATGGATTTTTCCTGTTATGAGTATAAAGTGTCCCTTTCCATACCTTCTGATTGATTTTAGTTTGAAGTCAACTTTGTTAGAAATTAGTATGGCCACACCCGCTTGTTTCTTAGGGCCATTTGCTTGATAAACCTTTTCCCAACCCTTTACTCTGAGTAGGTGCCTGTCTTTGTGGTTGAGGTGTGTTTCTTGTAAACAGCAAAATGTTGGATTCTGTTTTCGTATCCAGTCTCTTAGCCTGTGCCTTTTTATAGGTGAATTGAGTCCATTGATATTAAGTGATATTAATGACCAGTGGTTGTTAACTTCAGTCATTTTTAGTAGTAGAGTTTGTGTGTTTCCCTTCTTCTAGTTGTGCTGGTGAAGGGTCGCTAGATGCCTGAGTTATTGTCGGTGTTGTTGGACTCCTTGGTTTGTGATTTTCCTTCTAGTACTTTCTGCAAGGCTGGATTTGTGGCTGCGTATTGTTTAAATCTGTTTTGTCCTGGAGTATCTTGTTTTCTCCATCAATGGTGAATGCAAGCTTTGCTGGGTATAGTAGTCTAGGCTTGCATCCATGTTCCCTTAGTGTCTGTAGCACATCTATCCAAGCTCTTCTGGCTTTCATGGTTTCCATTGAGAAATCAGGTGTAATTCTGATAGGTTTCCCTTTATATGTTATTTGTCCTTTTTCCTTTGCAGCTCTTAATATCTGTTCTTTATTCTGTATGTTTTGTGTTTTGATTATTATATGGTGTGGGGATGCTTTCTTTTGATCCAGTCTATTTGGTGTTCTGTAGGCTTCTTGTACCTTCATAGGAACCTCCTTCTTTAGGTTGGGGAAGTTTTCTTCTATAATTTTGTTGAATATGTTTTCTGGGCCTTTGAGTTGTAATTCTTCTCCTTCTTCTACCCCAATTATTCTTAGGTTTGGTCTTTTCATGGTGTCCCAGATTTCCTGAATGTTTTGTGTTAAGAATTTGTTAGATTTGTTTAGTTTTTTAATATGTGAGTTTATTTCCTCTATAGTATCTTGAGAGTCTGAGATTCTTTCTTCCATCTCTTATATTCGGTTGGAAATACTTGTCTCTGAAGTTTCTGTTCGTTTACTCAGAGTTTCCATTTCCAGTCGTCCCTCAGATTGTGTTTTCTTCAATACCTCCATTTCATTTATCAGGTCTTGTACTGTTTCCCTTACCTGTTTGATTGCTTTTTTCTTGTTTTTCTTGTTTTTCTTGGGTATCTTTGAGAGATTTATTTATTTCGTCTACCTTTTTGTTTGTCAACTCCATTTCTTTATGGCAGTTTTTTACCTCCTGTTTAAGGTCCTCTATTATTTTCATAAAGTACTGTTTAGGGTCGGATTCTTCTATATCTTCTGGGGTAGGGTGTTCAATTCTTGTTGTTTCAGGATGTCTGGATTGTGGTGATGTCATGTTGCCTTTCATGTTGTTGGAGGAGCTCCTGCATTGGCGCCTGTCCATTTCTTCCTTCAAAAGGAGCCCGGAGGCGTTTGGTGTCCTAGAGCAGTCTTTGCTGTGACTGAAACTGGTTGGATCTCCCCTGTGTCAGAGGAGGACCTATTCCTTGCATCACAATCTGAAGAAGCCCGCACTCCCTTGCAGGAATCCCCAGACCAGCCTGGAGGCCAGAGTCTGATTCCTCTGGGTGGATGGCCTTAGAACAGGAGCAGGACACCAGTTCAGGTGGAACTGAACTGGTGGAATACCACACAGCGAACCTGGCAGCACAATCTGAAGGAGCCCGCACCCCTCCGCAGGAATCCTCAGACCTGCCTGGAGGCCAGAGTCTGACCTCTTTGGGTGGATGGCCTTAGAACTGGAGCAGGACACCTGAGAACACTAGGGAAAGCTTGGGAGACACAGGGAGGGGAGAAACAGACACAAGCCTGCAGAGGGACGTGGGGGTAGGGGGTCTGTGCTCTCTTCCAGGGCAGGTTGCCCCAGGGTCCGCATTCACTCACCAGTTCAGATGGAATGTCAGTGCACAGGATCAGGGATTCCAGGCAGCCCAGGGTCGCAGCCCACACAAAAGGACCAAGGTGGGGGCAGGGCGGGATGGAATACTGCACAGCGAACCTGGCAGCACAATCTGAAGGAGCCCGCACCCCTCCGCAGGAATCCTCAGACCTTCCTGGAGGCCAGAGTCTGACCCCTTTGGGTGGATGGCCGTAGAACTGGAGCAGGACACCTGAGAACAACTAAGAAAATATCACTGGTGCTACTGTGTTGAGAGATCAGCGAGGTATGAAAGTGCATCTCCAGAAGTCGTCATCAGGACTGCAGTGTCCCAAAGAATGATGGATCCTCTGGCAGACTGTCAGGTCCCCTTGCAGGCCAAGCAGCTCTCAGACAAAGGCCTACCCTGCCCCAGGCAGGCCAATGTAGGAGGGGACCTCCCACGGGCCTGGGTGCACTCAATTCCAGGTCCCCAGAGCCCAAACAGGCTGATCTGTGGGATTTTGTAGCCCCAAAGATGGGAGGATGAGGCAGGGTGGGAGGATTCTGGGTGCAAGCTGGGAAGGGAAAGGAAGAGAGAGGCAGTATCCGGGGAGAATAACCCCTGCAGGAAGAGCAGGAAGTGTGCTGGTGGCAGGGGGAGTTGTGGAGTGTAGGTGGTCCGTCTCTGGGCAGCTGCCGCGGTTCGGGCACTCACTCCTCACTCACCCCAAAGAATGATGGATCCTCTGGCAGACTGTCAGGTCCCCTTGCAGGCCAAGCAGCCCTCAGACAAAGGCCTACCTTGCCCCGGGCAGTCAAATGAAGGAGGGGACCTCCCACTGGCCTGGGTGCACTCAATTCCAGGTCCCCAGAGCCCAAACAGGCTGAGCTGTGGGATTTTGTGGCCCCAAAGACGCGAGGATGAGGCCAAAATTATTATTTTTTACAAGCACATAGCTCACAAATGATATGAATTGATTTATAATAAAATTACTGTTCACACTGTTCACTCATTTGGAAAAATAATTTTAGGTAAATATTTGCTGTTTGCATATATATTTCATGTAAATAATTGGTTTCCATGTTTAATATGAGGATACACAGATGGAAGAAATACATCGAGAAAGGAAAGCCACAAAGAGCATCCAATATTTTCTGGGTGGGTAGAAGAATAAGTGTTGACAGAGATTTCTGTCCTTCCTGGTCCTGCAGTCTTTCTGTCGCAATGAAACACGGAGAAACCTACGTTAATTATGAACTGGCCTATTTTAATTATAAACTGTCCTACATTAATTATAAAATTGACCTATTAGTGCAAGCTTCTTATTAACTAACTCTTACATCTTCAATTATTCCATAATTCTTGTATGTGTTAGCCACATGGCTTATTATTATTATTATTATTATTATTATTATTATTATTATATTTTATTACTTTAAAAAGTACCAATGCAAATTCCCACTTCCTCCCCTCCTCCCACTTCCCTCTGACTCCCTCCACAAACCCTCCCTCCAACCTTCTCCAATCTTAAGAGGGCAAGGCACTCAGCCCTATGGGAAGCCCAAGGCCCTCCTCACTACATCCAGGTTGAGCAAGGTATACATCCAAAGAGAATAGGATCCCAAAAAGCCAGTACATACAGTAGAGGCAAATCCCAGTGTCACTGTCATTGGCCCCTCAGTCTGCCCCAACTGTCAACTACATTCAGATGGACTAGTTTGATCCCATGCTCATTCATTTGCAGTCCAGTTGGAGTTGGTGAGCCTTCATTATTTCAGACACATTGTCACAGTGGGTAAAGCCCTCATGGTCTTGACTTCCTCGTTTATACTCTCCCTCCTTCAACTCTTCAACTGGAACTTGGGAGCTCAGTCCAGCTCCGATGTGGGTCTCTGTCTCTGTTTCCATATGTTGTTAGACAAAGATTCTATGCTGATATTTAATATAATCATCAGTTTGACTACAGGGCAAGACCAGTTCAGGTGAAGGTGCGTGGTTGATCTGCAGTTATGATTCACCAGACAAGCTTTAATATATATAACTCAGTTTTAATAAAGGAAAGGAAAGGGAACTTACAAATCCAAGGTTCCAGCAAGGAGAGCAGGAAAAACAAAGAGCAGGCGGGCCGCAGGCCTGCAAGATTTTATAAGTCAATATTAGCCTAAGGGGGACACGCCTAAGGGGGACACACCTTTAGACCAAGGGGGACACGCCTTACAAAACAAGGTTTTTGGCTAGGCTTCCCCTTCATCTCCCCCTTTTGTCTAAATAAGACAGAACCAAACCAAATACAACTATATTCAATAGGAACAAATAATAAATATAAAATTACAAACAACAAATAATATTAAGAAGAAACATATAACAAAAGTTTTACTAAGCATTCTATTTCAAGGAGTCTAAATAATGTAGAGGGTAACTACAATTATCTAATCTTCAACCCCATCAAAGATCTGAGAAGGGAAGTAATATTACTTAAGCAACCAGGAAGTACAAACAAGAAACTTCCAAAATGTGCAACAAATGACAGAGACAACTAACTACCTGGGCAGTCACCCAAAGTTTCGTTTTGCAATGTTGAGGCAACCAACTTTGGCTAAGGCCTAACACAACTGACATAACATTTTTCAAAGGCAAGGAACTTTTTGTAGAACTGTCCTACCCTGTCTTGGCAAGATAAGACAATCCTGTTTTATCCACTTATGGATATTCTGTATCTTTGTCAGTAGTTGAGGTATGGGCTTTTCTTTGCCCAAAGGCCAGTTCTGCCAAGAAGAAGACAAGCTCCCAGTGGAGTGCCTTTGGTGCTCAACATTTTCTCGGGAGTAGAGTGGTATTGCCAGGAGTGATTGTGTCTCATAAGTACCAAACTCTAGGTTAGATTAAAGGCCACTTTCTACAGCTCTTCAAAGAGGTCGGAGATTATACTATCTATACTAAATATAATTTCTATGTATCTAAAAAACCTGAAAAAACTGTGCAATAAATGAGGACAATATCCCCAAACGTAAACAATGTCATTACACAAATAATATCAGAGGTAGAAATGTACATTGCAATATGATAAATATCTCAATATAACAATTGTTTTAAACAGAGGTAGAAGCATAATCTCATACAAGAGAGGTAGAAGCATACTCATATACAATGTTCAATATACAAGAATCAACAACAATGCAAATTTCTAAAAACAATAATTCACAAATACCAATCATCCCATCAAACCAGGTAATTCCCCCCTTTTTTTTTCATAAACACCCCTGAGTCCATATAATACCTCCCCCATCCCCTCAACCCTATACCAACTACTAAATGATGTCCCTAAACCAGAGGGCAAACTCTGTTGGGAGAGGGGGTGTCGTCCTCTAAGATTGCTTCCAGCTGACATGGGGGCAACGTTCTTCTCAGGGGGTCCCATGAAAGCAAATGATGGTAAAATTCCCAGAATAACATTTGGTTGAGGAAATTGTAACTAGCCTCTGAGTGTTTTGAGGAGGTCCAGCCAGAGTGTTGTCAAAATTGTACACCATTTGAAACTGTCTTGTGTAGTTGGTACCAAAAAAAAAAAAAAAGGTCTAATTTTAGCTCTATTAAAAACATGACGTCATAGTAACCAGGTGAAATTGATGTTGTGGGGCCCCATCTTCATCCTGGAAACTTCAAAGATTACTGAAGGAAAATTTGTTGTTTCTTACAGGAAAGGTAAACATTATCTACAAAGACATATACAGACATATATATTCGATGGAAGGTATAATAAAGACAGACAAAGATATGAGGAAAGGCAAAGAAAGTTTATCAAGTATCATCATCATCATCATCATTATTATTATTATTATTATTATTATTATTATTATTATTATGTCCCATTTCATGGCTCCTGACCTGAGACAGAAACTCTGAGATATCTCTTATCAACAGGCTTGGAATTGAAGAGGGACTGAGCTATAGTCCAACTCCAAAACCAGCTCTATATACATATAAATAAAAGCACAGTAATGTATATATATATACATATATATATATATATATATATATATATATATGTAAAAAATGTTTTATACTTACTAAACCTATTTGGGTTCTGTGTTGATCCATATTAGGTTGTAACTAGTGTCCATCCATCAGTATTTAAATATCCAGGGTCCCTTAAGTTCTTTGAAGATGAATGGTTTCCTGTGGAGATAAGAAAAGAATCCTGCCCCCAACCTATATGCTTTTCTTACCATCAGTATGATCATCATCCTTGTGAATGAATTATTTTCCTTTTCCAAGGGGCTTCTCCTCTTCATACTTAACCTTTATTAATTTTGACGGTATCCACAATTTTTCCTCTCCTGTGGAGACAAAAGCAAAACCCCTTCCCCAACGCAGCACATCTCCTGGCTTCCATTGCGAGGTCAGCACATCCTTGAAATAAACTGGTTGATTTAATTCAGCAGACTTTTCCATTATCCAGTGTCTTTCTGCAGCCGTTGTCCCCTTCTCATTAGCGTTGAGAAAATTCAAGGTTAATAAAGCACTATGTAACCTATTTCTAGGGGTATTTTCCACCCCTTTCTGTTGGTTTAACATATCCTTTATAGTTCTATTTGATCTTTCTATGACTGCTTGACCTGTAGGATTGTATAGTATACCTGTAACATGCTTAATATTGTAATAAGCAAAAAACTGTTTCATTTTCCTAGAGACATAAGCTGGACCATTATCCGTCTTTATTTGTGCAGGTATACCCATGATGGCCATAAATTCTAATAAATGAGTGATTACTGAATCAGCTTTTTCTGAGCTTAAAGCAGTTGCCCATTGAAAACCTGAATAAGTGTCAATGGTATGGTGTACATATTTTAATTTGCCAAATTCTGCAAAGTGAAACACATCCATCTGACAGATTTCATTCCTTTGAGTGCCCTTTGGATTAGCCCCTGCAGGCAGTGGTGTTTGGTTATAAAAAGAGCAAGTAGGGCATTTCTTTACAATTTCCTTAGCTTGTTGCCATGTAATAGAAAACTCTTTCTTCAAGCCTTTGCTATTGACATGATGTTTTTTATGAAATTCAGAGGCCTGCAGCACACTACCAATCAACAATTGATCAATTTCTGCATTACCTTGTGCTAGAGGACCTGGCAGACCCATATGGGATCGGATGTGTGTTATATACATAAGGCAAAGTCTGTTCCTGATCATGTCTTGTACCTGGATAAACAATGAGGTTAGTTCTGTATCATCAGGTATAAATTCAGCAGTTTCAATATGTAAGATTACTCTTTCTGCATATTGTGAATCAGTAACTATATTAAGCGGTTCTTTAAAATCCCTTACCACCATAAGAATGGCATATAATTCTGCCTTCTGGACAGAATCATAAGGACTTTGTTCCACCTTACTCAAATCTTCTGATTTGTAACCTGCTTTCCCTGATTTATTAGCATCAGTATAAAATGTACGTGCTCCAGTTATCGGAGCATCACGGATGATTCGAGGGAGAATCCAAGAAGTTCTCTTTATAAAGTTAAGCCTCTTGCTTTTCGGATAGTTGTTATTGATTTCTCCAAAAAAAAAAAAAAAAAATAGCACAAGCTCTTTGCCATGGTTCGTTATCTTCCCACAACTTTTTTAGTTCATCAGCAGTGAAAGGCACTATAATTTCTTCTGGGTCTATGCCTGCTAGTTGATGAGGTCTCAATTTGCCTTTTATAATTAATTCAGAGACTTTTTCCACATAAGTTTTTATTTTCTTACTTGGTTTATGTGGTAAAAAGATCCATTCTAAGATAATATCATCTCTCTGCATTAAAATTCCTGTAGGAGAAATTTTGGAAGGCAATATGACGAGAATACAACTGAGCTCTGGATTCACCCTGTCCACATGTGTCTCTTGTAATTTCTCCTCAATCATTCTCAGCTCCTTTTCTGCTTCAGCTGTTAATTCTCTGGGACTGTTTAAGTCTTTTTCACCATCCAAGGTTTTATTTAAATGAATTATCATATCAGGTGTTATGCCAACAGCTGGTCGTAAGCTGGAAATGTCTCCTAACAACCTTTGAAAGTCATTGAGAGTCCGTAACCGATCTCTTCTAATTTGTGCTTTTTGTGTCTTAATTTTTTGCAAATCTATTTTATAACCTAGATAATTAACAGAATCTCCTCTCTGAATTTTTTCAGGAGCAATCTGCAATCCCCATTTAGGTAAAAGTATTTTTACTTCTTCAAACAGTCTTTCTAAAGTAGCCATGTTTGAATCAGATAACAGAATATCATCCATGTAATGATAAATTATGGACTTAGGAAATTGCTTGCGTATTATTTGCAATGGTTGATTTACAAAATATTGGCACAGAGTGGGAGAGTTCAACGTGCCCTGTGGGAGGACTGTCCACTGGTATCTCCTTGTAGGTTGAGAGTTATTATAAGTAGGCACTGTGAAGGCAAACTTTTCTCTGTCTTTTTCTTGTAAAGGTATAGTGAAAAAACAATCCTTTAAATCAATTACTATGAGAATTAAAAAGGAGGTTGAGCATGACCTTCAGTATGTTTTTACCATTTGAACTTCTTCTGTTGAGAATTCTCTGTTCAGTTCTGTGCCCCATTTTTTAATTGGGTTAATTAGTATTTTAAAGTCTAGTTTCTTGAGTTCTTTTATATTTTGGAGATCAGACCTTTGTCTGTTTTGGGGTTGGTGAAGATCTTCTCCCAATCAGTAGGTTGCCTTTTTGTCTTTTTTTTGATTTTTTATTTTTATTAAAAATTTCTGCCTCCTCCCCACCTCCCATTTACTCCCCTCCTCCCTCCACACCCCCTCCCTCTCCTCTCCAAAGAGCAGTAAGGGTTCCCTGCCCTGTGGGAAGTCCAAGTTCCTCCCCCCTCCATCCAGGTCCAGGAAGGTAGCATCCAAACAGGCTAGGCCCCCCTAAAGCCAGTATGCATAGTAGGATTCAAATCCAGTGTCATTGTCCTTGGCTTCTCAACAGCCCTCATTGTCCGCCATGTTCAGGGAATCTGGTTTTATCCCATGCTTTTTTAGTCCCAGTGCAGCTGGTCTTGGTAAGCTCCAAATAGATCAGCCCCAGCATCTTAGTGGATGGGAGCACCCCTCACAGTCCTTTTTGTCTTAATGGCAGTGTCCTTTTCTTTACAGAAGCTTCTCAGTTTTAGGAGTACCCATTTATTCAACTTTGTTCTTGTTGTCTGTGCTACTGGAGTTATACGTAGGAAGTGGTCTCCTGTGCCAATGTGTTGTAGAGTACTTCCCACTTTCTCTTCTATCAGGTTCAGTGTGTTCCGATTAATATTAAGGTCTTTAATCCACTTGGACTTGAGTTTTGTGCATGGTGATAGATATGGATATATTTTCATTCTTCTACAGGTTGACATCCAGTTACGCCAGCACCATTTGTTGAATATGCTTTCTTTCTTCCATTGTAGAATTTTAGCTCCTGTGTGAAAAATCAGGTGTGCATAGATTTGTGGGTTAATATCCGGGTCTTCTTATTGATTCCATTGGACAACATCTCTGTTTTTATGCCAATAACAAGCTGTTTTAATTCCTGTAGCTTTGTAATAGAATTTGAACTCAGGGATGGTAATGCCTCCAGAAGTTCTTTTATTGTATAGGATTGTTTTGGCTATCCTGGGTTTTTTGTTTTTCCATATAAAGTTGATTATTGTTCTCTTGAGGTCTGTGAAGAATTTTGAAGGGATTTTAATGGGGATTGTGTTGAATTTATAGATTGCCTTTGGTAGAATTGCCATTTTTTACTATGTTGATCCTATCTATCCAAGAGCATGGGAAATCATTCCATTTTCTGGTGTTCTCTTCAATTTCTTTCTTCAATGCCTTAAAGTTCTTGTCAAATAGATCTTTCACTTCCTTGGCTAGAGTTACCCCAAGATACTTTATGCTATTTGTGGCTATCATAAAATGTATAGTTTCTCTGAATTCCCTATCTGCTTCTCTATCCTTTGTGTATAGGAGGGCTACTGATTTTTTTAGTTGATCTTGTAACCTGCCACTTCACTGAAGTTATTTATCAGCTGTAGGAGTTCTTTGGTGGAGTTTTTGGGGTCACTAATGTACACTATCACATTATCTGCAAATAACCAATGTTTGACTTCTTCCTTTCTGATTCAAATCCCATTGATCTCTTTATGTTGTCTTATTGCTATTGCTAGAACTTCAAGAACTATGTTGAATAGATATGGTAAGTGTCGACAGCCTTGTCTTGTTCTTGATTTTAGTGGAATGGCTTTGAGTTCCTCAACATTTAATTCGATATTGGCTTGCTATATGTTGCTTTTATTATATTTAAGTATGATCCTTGTATCTATAACCTCTCCAAAACCTTTATGATAAAGGGGTGTTGAATTTTGTCAAATGCTTTTACCATATCTAATGAAATGATCATATGTTTTTTTCTGTTTCAGCTTATTTATATAATGGATTACATTGATAGATTTTTCATATGTTAAACCACCCCTGCTTCTCTGGGATCAAGCCTACTTGATTGTAATGGAAAAATTTTATTGTGTTCTTGGATTCTGTTTGCCAGAATTTTATTGAGAATTTTTGCACCGATGTTCATGAGTGGGATTGGTCTGTAATTGTCTTTCTTGGTTGGGTCTTTGTGTGGTTTTGGAATCAGGGTGACTGTAGCTTCATAAAAGGAGTTTGGCAGTGACTCTTCTGATTCTATTATGTGAAACACATTAAGGAGTATAGGTATCATTAAAACCATCAGGTATTTTTTTTTTTTTAGTTGGGAGGTTTTTTATGACAGCTTCTATTTCCTCATGACTTATAGGTCTATTTAAAATATTCACCTGGTCTTGATTTAATATTTGTCAATGGTACTTATCTAAAAACAAGTCCATTTCGTTTACATTTTCCAACTTTGTGGCATATAAGCTTTTGTAGTAGGTACTAATGATGCTCTGAATTTACTCAGTGCCCCCCTTTTCATTTCTGATCTTGTTAATTTGGATATTCTCTCTCTGCCTTTTGGTTAGTTTGGATAAAGGTTTGTCAGTCTTGTTGAGTTTCTCAAAGAACCAGCTCTTTGTTTCATTGATTCTTTGGATTGTTTTCTGTGTTTCTATTTTATCGATTTCAGCCTTCAGTTTGATTATTTCCAATCTTCTACTCCTCATGGGTGAGTCTGCTTCTGTCTTTTCTAGAGCTTTCAGCTGTGCTGTTATGTCTCTAATGTGAGCTTTCTCTGTTTTTTTTTAATGTGGGCACTTAGAGCTATGAACTTTCCTCTTAGCTCTGCTTTCATAGTGTCCCATAGGTTTGGGTATGTTGTGTCTTTATTTTCATTGAATTCAAGGAAGACTTTAATTTATTTATTTATTTCTTCCCTGACCCAGGGGTGGTTCAGTAGTTGACTGTTCAGCTTCCAAGAGTTTGTAGGCTTTCTTGGGGTAGAATTATTATTAAATTCTAAATTTATTACATGGTGATCTGATAAGACACAGGTGGTTACTAATATTTTTTGTATCTGTGGAAGTTTGCTTTCCTACCGAGTATTTGGTCAATTTTTGAGAAGGTTCCATGTGATGCTGAGAAGAAAGTATATTCTTTCCTATTTGAGTGGAATATTCTATAGATGTTTGTTAAGTCCATTTGATTCATGACCTCCCTTAACTTTCTTATTTCTCTGTTAGATTTCTCTCTCATTGACCTCTCCATTGGTGAGAGGAGTGTTGAAGTATCCTACTATTAGTGTGTGTTGTTTGATGTCTGCCTTGAGTTTTAGTAATGCTTCTTTTACATAAGTGGGTGCTTTTATATTAGGGGCATAGATATTCAGGATTGAGACTTCATCTTGATGAATTATTCCTGTTATGAGTATAAAATATCCCTCTCCATCTGTTCTGATTGATTTTAGTTTGAAGTCAATTTGTTAGAAATTAGTATGGTCACACCCACTTGTTTCTTAGGTTCATTTGATTGAAAAACATTTTCCTAACCGTTTACTCTGAGTAGATGTCTGTCTTTGTGGTGGAGGTGTGTTTCTTGTAAACAGCAGAATGTTATATCCTGTTTTCACATCCAATCTCTTAACCTGTGCCATTTTATAGTTGAATTGAGTCCATTGATTTTAAGTTATATTAATGACCAGAGCTTAACTCCGGTTATTTATTTATTTATTTATTTATTTATTTATTGTAGGAGAGTTTGTGTTTTTCCCTTCTTTGAGTTGTGCTGGTGAAGGGTTGCTAGATGTCTCAGTTATTGTGGGCATTGTTGGATTCCTTGTGTTGTGATTTTCCTTCTATTACTTTCTGTAAGGCTGGATTTATAGCTACGTATTGTTTAATTTTTTTTTTATCTTGGAATATTTTGTTTTCTCCATTGATGGTGAATGAAAGCTTCGCTGGTTATAGTAGTCTGGGTTTGCATCCATGCTCTCTTAGTTTCCCACATTTTCTGGATGTTTTACAATGAGAATTTGTTGGATTTGCTGTTTTTTTTCTGTTTATTTTTTATTAAAAATTGCTATCTTCTCCCCTCCTCATTCTCCTTCCCTCACCTCCCCCCCACCCATACCCCCACTCCCTCCTTCTCCAGGCCAAAGAGCCATCAGGGTTCTCTAGACTGTGTTGAGTCCAAGGTCCTCCCAACTCCCTCCAGGTCCAGGAAGGTGAGCAACCAAACTGACAAGGCTCATACAGAGCCTGTCCTTGTCATAGAGACCAAACCCATCACCATTGTCCTTGGCTTCTCGGTCAGCCTCCACCATCAGCCACTTTCAGAGAGTCTGGTTTGGTCGGATATTCCATCAGTCCCATTCCAACTGGACTTGGTGATCTCCCGTTAGTTCTATCCTGCTGTCTCAGTGGATGAATGCATCCCTCATGGTTCTGGACTTTCTTTTTCATGATCTCTCTCCTTCTGCTCCTCATCAGGACCTAGGGAGCTCAGTCTGGTGCTCCAATGTGGGGCTATGTCTCTATCTCCATCCATTGCCAGGTGAAGGTTATATGGTGATATGCAAGATATTCATCAGAATGGCTATAGGATCTGGCCTTTTCCGGCTCCCTCTCCTCAGCTGCCCAAGGAAGTAGCAAGAAACCCAGGATAGCAAAAACAATCTTATACAATAAAGGAACTTCTGGAGGCGTTACCATCCCTGACTTCAAACTCTATTACAGAGCTATTGGAAACAGCTTGCTACTGGCATAAAAACAGAGAAGTCTACCAATGGAATCGAATAGAAGACCCGGATCTTAACCCACAAATCTATGAACACCTGATTTTTTATAAAGGAGCCAAAAGTGCACAATGGAAGAAAGAGGGCATCTTCAACAAATAGTGCTGGCATAACTGGATGTCAACCTGTAGAAAAATGTTAGTAGATCCATATATATCATCATGCACAAAACTCAAGTCCAAATGGGTTAAAGACCTCAATATTAATCGGAACACACTGAGCCTGATAGCAGAGAAAGTGGGAATTACTCTAAAACATATGGGTACAGGAGACCGTTTCCTACGTATAACCCTAGCAGCACAGACATTAAGGGCAACATTGAATAAATGGGACCTCCTGAAGCTGAGCAGCTTCTGTAAAGCAAAGGACACTATCACTAAGACACAAAGGCAGCCTACTGACTGAGAAAAGATCTTGACCAACCCTGCAACAGACAAAGGTCTGATCTCTAAAATATATAAATAACTCAAGAGACTAGACTTTAAAATGCTAATTAACCCATTTAAAAAATGGGGCTCTGAACTGAACAAAGAATTCTCAACAGAAGAAGTTCAAATGGCCAAAAGACACTTAAGGTTATGCTCAACCTCCTTAGCTATCAGGGAAATGCAAATACAAACAACTTTGAGATACCATCTTACACCTGTCAGATTGGCTAAAATCAAAAACACCAATGATAGCCTTTGCTGGAGAAGTTGTGGTGTAAGGGGTACACTCATCCATTGCTGGTGGGAATGCACACTTGTGCAACCACTTTGGAAAACAGTGTGGTGGTTTCTCAGGAAATTCGGGATCAACCTACCCCTGGATCCAGCAATTCCACTCTTGGGAATTTACCCAAGAGATGCCCAATCATACTACAAAAGCATTTGTTCAACTATGTTCATATTTTTTTATGTTCATTATTTGTAATTGCTGTTTTCTTTGATCAGTGCGTTTATTTTCTCTATGCTGTCTTCAGCATCTGAGATTCTTTCTTCTATCTCTTGTATTCTTTTGGTTATGCTTTACTCTGTCATCTGTGTTCATTTACCTAGATTTTCCATATCCATTCGGCCCTCATTTTGTGTTTTCTTCATTGCCTCCATTTCAGTTTTCAAGTCTTGAGCTGTTTCCATTATCTGTTTGATTGTTTTTTCTTGGTTTCCTAGGGTATCTTTTACGGATTTACTCATTTCTTCAAACTTTTTGTTATTCTTCTCACCCATTTTTTAAGGGAGTTTTTCACCTCCTGTTTGAGGGACTCTATCATTTTCATAATGTCAGTTTTATCTACTTCTTCTGGATTAGGGTGTTCAAGTCTTCCTGTTGTATGTTCGCTGGGTTCTGGTGTTATCATGTTGATTTTCAGATTGTTGGAGGAATTCTTGCATTGGCACCTGCCCATCTCTTCTTTCAAATGCTCTCTGATGGATCTTCTGGTACAGGATTAGGGCCCCTTGCTGGCCAGGTACCTTGCAGACAAAAGGCTAGCTTGCTGCCTGCAGGCTTAATGAAACAAAGGACCTCTCACCCAGTTGCACTCAGCACTAAGTCCCAGCCCCAAAACAGGCTGAGCTGGGGATCTTATGGTCTTGAAGAAGGAAAGAGGTGCCTGGGTGCAAGCTGGAATGGGATAGGAAGAGAGGGTCAGTAGCCTAGGAGAGAAGTCCCTGCATAATGACCAGGAAGTTTAGGGGTTGAGGAATGTCTGTGCTCCATTTTCTGGGCTTCTGTCACCAGTCACAAACACACTCACCCCTCCAATGGATCTTCTGCTACCCCTTCACAACCTTTTATGAAATATGGACTTGAATATAAGATTGCAACTCATCAAGAATGCATGAGGCAATAAAATTAATGTCAAATAATTATTAAGCAGATGGTCTGCATTATTCAGAACAGTTTTATAGGGTAATAACCATCAATGTAGAAGCCAATTCATCTTTATTTCTGGGGGAATTTGCTCCATATTGGAAAAATATAATTTATTTCTATAATGTTCAGAAATATTTAGGAAGTGGAAAAAAGTGTCAGTAGTTAAGAAGACTTGCTATTCTTTTAGAAGTTCCTAGAACCCACATTTGAGTGTGTCACAACTGCTTCTAACTCCAGTTACAGGGGATTTAAAGCCCTTATTTTGTCTCTGCAGGCACCTACATGAACATGTGCATGCATATGCACGAACACAAAAAAGCATATAGAAATAAAATTTCGAAATATATATTCATAAAATTGAAATATAATCTTGCTTTTTATCCTTCCACTATTACAAAGAACTCAAACAAGTACCCATCTTATTGATAGAAGCTATCTGTGTTTCCTAATAACTTTTGGAATAATGTCCAATTTATTTTAGCCTGTAATCATTTTTTGTTCATAATCTCAGTGTAAATAGCCATTCAAAAACAGTTGAATAAAAAATAAAGTCTATAGCATTACTTTCATGCACCTAACAAGTAAATGTTCCTCATAAACATTCATTTTTATCTGTGTGGAATTTTGCTCCTATTATTTTTATTTCTGTCAGAAAATAATTTTCTAAGCCCTTTATCCTAGAATTATCTTGCCATTTAATTATCACTTTTTGCATGAAACTCTTCCAAGTAGTAAGAATCATTTAATTGTATTAATGTATGCATTCATTCCATATTTATTGAATATTTACTATATGGCTACTCCTTATTCAGTAAAGATAATTACTAAATAAGAAAAAGGTGATTCCCATTTTCAATGAGTAAATAATAAGAAATTACTCATTTCTTGTTATTGAAGGCTGCTTGTTCATTTCCCAACCACCCTGACTCAAAATAATCACTCAGAAACTGTATTATTTAAATAACTGCTTGACCAATCACTTAAGCATATTGCTATCTAGCTCTTGCATCTATAATTAACTCATTTTATTATATTATTATTATTATTATTATTACTATTATTATTATATATTTTACTACAAGGCTTGTGTCCTACCAGCAAGGCTCTGGCTGGCAACTCAAGTCTTTCTCCTCTGACAGCTACTCTGCCTACTCTCTATATATACCACTTTCAGCCTGGCTATATTCTGTTAAGCCATTGGCCACAATCAGCTTATTTACTCATTAAGCAATAAAAGCAACACATATACAGAAGGACTTACCACACCAGTTTCTCTTCCTCACTCTCATGAAGTCGTTTATGCAAATAATGATTTTAATCATTGCTATTCATGTCTGTGCTTCCTACTATGTGTGTCACCTAGTAAGATGAGGACAAATACAGTACTCATTGAAATCCTAACACATTGCTCAGTAACTGGGCATAATTTTTTGAGGGAAGTGGCTATAAAATTAATAAAGGATGGATGGCAAATATGTACTTAAAGTATATTAGTTTACTCTCACAAGTTCAGGTAGGATGATATATTTTAAAATATGTACATCAGTGTTATGAAAAATTAAAGCAAATACTCTATGCTAAGTAAAAATGATGTCTAATTTGTCATTGTATTGTATTACCCAAAGCCAATGTGGTGGTCTGAATAGGAATGGCTCATAAACTCATGTCCTTGAATGCTTAGCACATATAGCACTATTAGGAAGTGTAGCCTTGTTGGAGGAAGAGTGGCCTTCTTAGAATTATATCATTGTGGAAGCAGACTGTGAGGTCTCATATACACAAGCTATGCCCATGTGCTATTCAGTTTCTCATTCTGCTGCCTGCAGATCAAGATATAGAACTCCCAGCTCTTTCTCTAACACCACCTTTCCCTGAATACTGCCTTGCTTCTTGCCATGATGATATTGAGCTAAGCCTCTAAAACTGTAAGCCAGTCCCAATTAAATGTTTACCCTTATAAGAGTTGCCATGGTCATGGTGTCTCTTCAGAGAACCTAACTTAGAGAGACAGTACTGGTTTCGATCTTAAGATTTCATAGATTAATCCTCAGCGATAGACTTTCTCTTACATTCAGCCCAATTCATCCTCTGATACATTCAAAAATGTCTGGAGGTTGAGTTGATAATTGTCATACATTACTAATGTGTTTAAAATATGAAATATCAGAATATGTAGGAGATTGGGTCTTGATGGAAGAACTAGATCATTGAGATCAGGCATTGAGGCTTTATAATCAATCTCTTTTTTGTTTTCAGATATTTCATGTTCCAAGAAGATGTGAATTGAGGATTCTTGATGTGGTATTCCTCTCTGTATGATGTGAATATGTTTTATTACCATTATTTAGTGAGAAAGCTAATTTTGGCCTAAGGCAGGGCAGAGTAGAACAAGGGGGGAATTCCAAGCAGAGATAGAGGAAAAAGTAGGTGGAATCAAGGAGATGTAATGTAGCCACCAAAGGAGAAAAATGAGAGCTATTAGCCAGAATCTTACTGGTAAACCATGAGCCTCATGGTAAAATAAAATATAATAGGAATGGGTTAATTTAAGATGTAAGAGTTAGTTATTAAGAAGCCCAAGCTAATAGGCCTTGCAGTATTTTAATTAATAAAGTTTCTGTGTGATTATTTCAGTTCTGGGTGGCTGGGAAATGAACAAGCAGCCACCAACTACAAAATGGCATACCAACCTGGGATAGTTGATGTAGGTGAATAGAGCAATCCCATACTAGCTCACAATTGAGGCCTATTCTGAGCCTACATCAGATATATCCATGTAAAACCTGAGAGAACCTGGAAATAAATTCTAGACATAAAACACAGTTTAACGCAGATTCTTTGTAGCCACATTTTTTTTTCAGATGAGTTCTGTTTGTTGTCTGCAAGCAGGGCTCCATGGATTCTTTAAGAGTGATTTTTCTTACTCAGCATTGGCAGTGAAGGGTGTGGGGCTTCTTTAAGGTTGGGCTTCCTGGTTCATGCTGGTTGCAAGAAAAGCTTTGGCTCTTTCAGGGGGCTGAACACTTAAATGGGGTCTATGAGCAGCATGTTACTTAGATCCACTGCAACTCTGGAGCTGGCACAGAATGCGTAGCTCTTAGAGGCAATAAACTTGCCTCTTCCATGTTAGACTGAGCAGAGCCAACAGGCAGAACCATGGAGTTGGTCCTAGCCATGCCCAATTAGCATTTTTAAAAAAGCACCCCTGGTCAAAAAAAAATAATTACAGATACACATGCAATAAAGACAAATTCAGGTGAAAAAAGACCCCTAAAACGGTCACAGTGTTGGATAAATATACGTAAGCTTGAGAGAGAGGGGAAAAAGAATATAGACAGTTATAAAATAATAAGACAGTCATAGTATAAAGGAATAAAGATAAGAAAATAAATATTAAACTTGTGAAAAATATAAAAAAGTAAGAAAAATAAGCATGTAAAGATGGAATATACACAGAGAGTCTGTATTATGTATATTATTGTATTTTCTTTGATTTTTTTTTTTTGGCTACAGAGAGATATTTCACTCTGGAGGCTGATAAATTCAACCAACATATATATTTTAAAGTTATATTGACTTCAAAATGTGCTTCTAAGTATGTGTTGCTTTGCAAAAGAGGTTCTGCTTTTGTTTCCACAAAGGATGAGAACTTGTGGATTTCTTCCAGACTAATGTGGTTTTATGGAACAAGAGCCCCTGAAAGGTCTCTGTAAACACCCCAAAATAATTTCTCCAACAAAAAGCAGGAAGCAGTTTGAAGAGAACTATGCCCAAATTCCCAAATATTGTTTATGTTTGTTTTCATTTAAAGAGGGATATGCTATAGAGAAGAATAATTGCACTGATATAGATTTTGATTTATTGATACAAATTTAAGGTGAATTTTGTTATAAGTTTATTTCTGCTCTTATTTAGAGTATTGTATTTGTGTAGATCATTTTAAAATGTAATGTATAGTTAAGAAATACAGATTAAGCTGGGCGGTGGTGGTGCACGCCTTTAATCCCAGCACTCGGGAGGCAGAGGCAGGCGGATCTCTGAGGTCGAGGCCAGCCTGGTCTACAAGAGCTAGTTCCAGGACAGGCTCTAGAAACTACAGGGAAACCCTGTCTCGAAAAACCAAAAAAAAAAAAAAAAACACAAAAAAAACAAATACAGATTAATAGTCTTCTATGATGCCTAAACTTGTAGTCATGTCGTACAGAGGTATATTTCAGATGTATTGGTATTCTTCAAATCTTTCAAAGGCTAACAGAATTTGGTATTTGAAAAGTTTTAAGAACTTAGGACTTATCATGATAATGAGATTCATCTGCCCATGGCAGCATGAATTACTTCGAGAGGATGATGGTTACAAAAGAGGATCCTTATGGAACTTATTAGCCATTTGGCAATACACTGCTTTTTCTTGGACTTCTTGGTGGTATTCTGTATAAACTGGAAGTACAGGACCCACAGAAAAATGACTGCTAAAGTTCCCTAAAGAAGGTGAGATAGTCCTTCAAGGTTTCAGGTTCATGAAAGAGTTTGCCATTCATTCTACAAGTTGCAGACGTAAGTGACTGACAAACTGCCAATACAGGTGAAACAGTCTTTTAAATTTCCTGTTTCATGGAAAAGTCTACCAGAAATTATGGGCCTATAGGCTGAAGATGGGTGCTTCAACATTACAGAAGAATTTTGGGTCACTGTTCAGGTAGTGAGATGTCTCTTTCAATTCTAGAGTTTTGGAGGTTGCTTACAATGCACATCTTATTTACTCAAGTAATATTATATATTTCTGGAGTCTTTGATGGTTTTGAGAAAGATAGTTATAATTATAAAAGATAGATTAGATATAAAACTTTAGACTCACAAAGATAGGATAGATGATAGATTATTTTTCCTAATTTACTAAATGTAAATAAACTAAATATTGTAACAATATTTCTTACTTGATAACTGTTCTGTTGTATTTACTTTTAGTATGTTAAAGTTAAAACCTTTCCTTTTTTATTTAAACAGAAAAGGGGAAGTGATGTGGGAATCCCCTCTGTATGCTGTGAATATGTTTTTCCATTGGCTAATAAAAAATGCTCTTTTGGTCTATGGCAGGACAGAATAGAGCAACATAGGAATTGTAAGCTGAGATAGAGGAGAAAGTAGGTAAAGTCAAGGAGATGCCATGAAGCCCCCAAAAGTGAAAGACACGAGCCACCAGACAGAACTTTACCAGTAAACAAAAAGCCTCATCGTAAAATAAAATATAATAGACATGGGTTAATTTAAGATGTAAGAGTTAGTTAATAAGTAACCCAACTAATAGGCCTTGCATTGTTTTAATTAATATAGTTATCTTGTGATTATTTGGGGTCTGGGTGGCTGGGAAATGAACAAGCAGCCTCTGTCTACAGTCTATCTGTACATTCCTGTCACCATGAAAAGGCCTACTGCAGGGAGCCGATTTGCTGGCCGCCATTACAAGATGGCGCCGAGCCCCTGCACCACCGAGTAAACAACTCCATATATGGCAAGGCTGTAGACGAACCTCTTGCATGCGCAGTAGTGCGCAGTAATCTTGGCCAATCCTGTGGCTGGGGGCATCGAAAGACGAGCGAGTAGCCAATCCAGGCAGGACCCGTGTCCGCTCTCCCTATATAAGCAGCTGCCGTTTAGTGCTCTGGGCCCTTTGCTTTCTGCTCTCCCTACAACCAAGAGGCTCCAATAAAGCGTGATTTGAGAAGAATCCTCGACTAGGTGGTCGTTCTTCCCTGCTGGCCAGGGGGTTTTGCCACAACTGGTGCTGAAACCCAGGATGCCGGGACACCCTTCGGTCACTGGGCGAGGGGCCAAGGAGGATTCAGAACTCGACACATGGGGCGGTGACGTCAGTAAGCAAGTCTCCCAAAAATGATGATTGCTGGGGTTGGGCATGGAGTGTACTGCCTTGTTTTTGTGGTGATGGTGATCTGTGTGCTCCTGTGTTGCTTTTGGTTGCGTTGCCATAAGCCTGGTCAAGAGTGCCTTTGCTGTTGCGACCACGCCTAGTCAGAATCGAAAGTAAGTCCGTCGTAGATAAAACGGCTTTTCTCTGAGGGGGAAGTAAGACCTCTGTAGCTTAAGTGGCTCTCCGGTAGGGTGCCCGTGCATAAGACCGCATTATGGGCAACACTCATGGCGCTGGTCCTGGTGCCATCAACCTGGTTAGTCCCCTGCAGGCGCTGCTTAAACAGCGTGGCCTGAAGGTTTCTCGGAGCACAATCGATACGGTCGAGAAGGACATTGACCAGAACGCACCATGGTTTGCAGTCTCTGGGGATTTCACCTTGCCCTCATGGGAAAAATTAGGACGGGACTTGGAAAAGGCTACCAAATAGGCTGTGGCACTATGCCGCTATGGCGTCTTGTGAGGAACTGCTTACGAGGGGGTGATAATGCAGATCTTGTTAGGAAGGGTAGAGAGGCATTAATAGCACACCAGAACAGCTTATCAGAATCGGAGTCAAAAGGGGGAGACTTGGATAGGCCTAAAAGAAAAAAGGAAAAGGAAAAAGAAAAGGATCCAAAAGTTAAGCCCAGGGAAAAGGGCCAAAGAGAGCCCTTGGGCACAAAAATGGAGGAGAGGAACCGGCTTTATCCGGTTCTCGTGGAGTTCGCCGACCTAGACTTGTCGGACGACAAGCTGAGTCCTCAGGAAGAGGAGGACTTAGAGGAGGAAGTTGCTAGATGTGAGGAGGAGCGGTATGGGCGGAGACGCCTGCCACGGGTTTCTGCAGTCGGAGGCGGGGCCAGAGGAGGGCCTAGGCAGCTGCTGGTTGAGTCTCCACCCACAGCGCTGCCGCCATCTTATGGGCAGGCAGCAAAGCCTGACGGAGGTTATCATTTCATCAGCAATAACACTTGGGCTCGTTTGGCCTCAGCCTTCCCAGTGTTTGAGGATGCTGATACACATCATAGGTGGTATGAGCCGGTGCCCTATAAACAGCTGAAAGACATAGTGACTGTGGCTAGGGACTTTGGGCCCACCGCAGATGATACCATTGCATTGTTGCGCAGACTCTGTCCACCTCTGGAATGGTATTAACACCAGACATGGGAGTTCAGATTATGGAGACTGACATGTCGGGTCCCTTGGAGGAGGGACATGTAGGGATTGTTTTGGGGCACTCCTCATCTACTATGAAAGGGCTGATAGTTCACCCAGGTGTTATTGACCCTGATTATATGGGGCAGATTAAGATTCTTTGTCATGCTTTTCATGGCGTAATTTCTGTTGCTCCCAGTGACCGGGTTGCTCAATTGTTAGTTTTGCCCTCCAAGCATGAATCATTCCCCTCTGCAGACAGAGTAAGAGGGAATGAGGGCTTGGGGTCCACAGGAGTTGACCTTGCCTGTTTGTCCATGGCCCTTAATGATAGACCGATCTTAGAATTGACTATTGAAGGAAAAGTTTTTTCGGGCTTGGTGGACACTGGTGCGGATCGAAGCATTATCAGAACCCAATCCTGGCCTAAGCAATGGCCTTTACAGCAATCCTGCCAGTCCCTACAGGGGCTAGGGTACTCACGTACACCTTGCATCAGTTCTAAGGAATTGACTTGGAGAATAGAAGATCAGCATGGAAAAATAAAACCTTTTGTAGTAGACCTCCCCATTAACCTCTGGGGAAGGGATGTTCAGCAGCAATTACAGCTCAGATTGACTAATGAATTTTCAGATAAAAGCAAAGATATGATGAGGTTGCAAGGATTTGTTCCTTCTCGAGGCCTGGGAAAAAATCTCCAAGGCATACCCGACCCGATAATACCGGTCAGTAAGACAGACCGCTAAGGACTGGGTTTTTCTTAGGGGCCACTGACATATCGGCTTCCACAATGGGCTCCATACCCATACCATGGACAACAAATAAGGCTGTATGGATCCCCCAGTGGCCCCTTTCCCAGGAGAAATTGGAAGCCGCTAAACAACTAATTGAGGAACAATTGCAATTAGGTCACATTGAGTCTTCTGTATCACCATGGAATACCCCAATCTTTGTTATCAAAAAGGCATCAGGAAAATGGAGGTTATTACATGACTTGCGGGCTGTAAACAGTCAGATGCAAGTCATGGGGGCAACCCAAAAGGGTCTCCCATTACTCTCTGCTCTGCCAAAGGATTGGCCAATTATAGTACTAGATATCAAGGATTGCTTCTTTTCCATTCCACTGTGTTCCCAGGATAGGGAAAGGTTCGCTTTCACTTTGCCTTCTGTAAATCATGAACAGCCTGATGCCCGTTATCAGTAGAGAACCCTCCCCCAGGGGATGTCAAACAGTCCTACTATGTGCCAGCTATTTGTAGACTCTGCCCTGATGGCTGTAAGGAGACAGTTTCCCACTATAAAGGTCATTCATTACATGGATGACATTCTGTTGACAGCTTCATCCCAACAGGTACTTAGGGAAGCTTTTCAAAATACTGTTCAGACCTTGGAAAAGCAAGGGCTAATTGTAGCCCCTGAAAAGGTACAGTGCTCTATACCCGCATGGTTTCTGGGTTCTATTATCTCCCCAGATACAATCAGACCACAGAAGGTCCTTATTCGTACCCAAAACTAAGGACCCTTAATGATTTCCAACAGTTACTAGGAGATATTAATTGGATCCGAGGGTATCTACATGTACCAAGGTCAGAGCTACTGCCCCTATTTTCTATCTTAGAGGGTGATCCTGATGTTACCTCCCCACAGACGTTGACACCTGCCGCTATGAAATCTTTACGCAAGGTTGAGGGGGCTATATCCAAGGCACAGCTATGCCGCCATGACCCGTCTTTGCCAATTTCTCTTTGTATATTAAAAACAAAAAATATTCCAACAGGAGTTTTATGGCAAGAGGGACCTCTATGATGGCTGCATGGTAATTCAGTTGGGGCAAAAACGCTTAGATATTATCCTGACTTGGTGGCTACTCAAGCCTTAATGGGAATAAAATTTTGCTTGACCTGTTTTGCAAAGATGCCTGATAAGCTGATTATACCCTATACTAAGGAGCAAGTGGAGGTCTTGGCCGCCACTGTGGACAATTGGGCTATTTTGCTTTGCACCTTTTCTAATACTATTGATAATCATTTTCCTAAGCATCCAATTTTGAGTTTTGTGGAAAAGAATTTAGTGTACTTTCCATGAGTTACCTCCCCTAAGCCCTTATTGGGAGCTGTAGCCATATTTACTGATGGCTCAAAAACAGGAGTAGGAGATATGGTAGTGGATAATCAGCCACTGGTGGTATTTAATTTTCAACCCGATGCCCCTCAGACTACCGAATACTTGGTGGTATTGGAAGTTTTTAAGAAATTTCCTGAGCCCTTTAATTTGTTTTCAGACTCACAATATGTAGTTAATGCGGTGTCCTCTCTCGAGGTGGCTGCTTCCATTCGCCAGTCAAGTCCGGTTTCCAATGTTCTAATACAGATTCAACAACATATACTTCAAAGGAGTAATCCATTCTATATTGGCCATATTAGAGCCCATACCCTACTGCCTGGTTCTATGTCTGAGGCTAATGCAAGGGCTGATCAGGCAACCAGAGCTATGGCCTTGGTTGCTGCGGACCCAGTGGAGCTTGCTCGAGAGTTCCACAGGCTCTATCATGTACCCGCTGATACTCTTCGTAGAAAATTTGCCCTGTCCAGAAGCAATGCAAGAGATATTGTAAAGGCCTGTTCCTCTTGTGTGACTTTTCTTCACCCTCCTCACACAGGGGTTAACCCTCGGGGCCTGCGCCCGACTGATCTATGGCAGATGGACGTGACTCACGTCCCTGAATTTGGGAGGCTGAAATATTTACATGTGTCTGTTGATACCTGTTCAGGCATTATCCATGCCACCCCTTTGGCGGGGGAAAAGGTCACCCATGTAAAGACTCATTGCCTGGAAGCTTGGGCAGCTTGGGACAAACTGCTGCACTTAAAAACAGACAACGGCCCAGCATATTCCTCCCATGGCTTTTGCTCCTTTTGCACACAGCTTCAAGTTGAACATACTTTTGGCCTACCATATAATCCCCAAGGCCAGGGGATCATTGAAAGGGCTAACAGAAGCCTCAAAGATATTCTAACAAAACAAAAAGGGGGAATAGCAGAAAGAGCGTCCCCCAGGGATAGAATTGCCTTGGCACTTTTTACATTTAATTTCTTAATTTTTGATGGTCAAGGCCGAACAGCAGCTGATAGACATGCTAACATGACCCCTGAAGATAAGGGAGTGTCTGTTATGTGGAAAGATGTGTTGGCTAACAAATGGTATGGACCAGATCCAGTCATTGCGAGATCCAGGGGAGCTGCTTGTGTTTTCCCACAGAGTCAAGAAGTCCCTCATTGGGTACCGACACGGCTGACAAGGAGCCTGAGACCAACAGCTGAAGATGAGGGCTGCAACAACATGGATGCTGATCCTGGCAATGGAGACAGCCCTGCTGAAGGAATAAGTCACAAAGAATTGGGGAATATCTGGCGGGGAACTGGTGGCGGGAAGCGGAGCTGTTTCTCCAGAATCAATTGTTCCAGATCACTATCCTGAATAACACTCATGTCCAGCCCATCACCCTTGAACAGTTTTCTGACTGGCTATATTCTGCTTTCTCCTTTTTTAAGGAATAGGTGGGGGTTGGGATATTTCTGGCATGCTGTCTGTGAGGATGCATGGTCTGCTTGTGGCTGATTTGCCGTCTTTGAGCCCAAACAAATAGAGATAAGGTTGCTGTCCTACAGGCCCTAGCCGCTTTGGAGTGTGGTGACTCTCCCCAAATATGGTTATCAGTTCTTAAGAACCATTAGGCATTTGTCCTGCATAGCCTTTGCACCCCTGTAGGGCTTGTTCCCATTGCACCAGGGAGGGTATGCTGAGACAACTCTTGAGGTACTGCCTTTGCACCTCCTAGGGGTTTGTCCCATTGCACAGGAGAAGGAGTACCACGAGCCTGGGCCTCCCTTGATCGGCCCCCACATCATGAGGTGGGAGCCAGAACAGGAATAAGACCCCTTGTTGCCTATAAAACAAAAAAGGGGGAACTGCAGGGAGCCGATTTGCTGGCTGCCATTACAAGATGGCGCTGAGCCCCTGCACCACCGAGTAAACAACTCCATATATGGCAAGGCTGTAGATGGAACCTCTCACATGCGCAGTAGTGCGCAGTAATCTTGGCCAATCCCGTGGCTGGGGGCATCGAAAGACGAGCGAGTAGCCAATCCAGGCACGACCCGTGTCCGCTCTCCCTATATAAGCAGCTGCCGTTTAGTGCTCTGGGCCCTTTGCTTTCTGCTCTCCCTACAACCAAGAGGCTCCAATAAAGCGTGATTTGAGAAGAATCCTCGACTAGGTGGTCGTTCTTCCCTGCTGGCCAGGGGGGTTCGCCGCAGACTACCATCTTTACTTATTCTTCATGATTTACTGTAGTGTTTTAAACTATAAACTGACATAAAGCTTTCCTTTTATGTTATTTCTTTTCACATATCTGGTCACAGCAACAGCAACATCAAAAATAATACCAGAAATTGTTATGGAGGAGTAGTTCTATTACTATGATTAACCTGACTAAGTAGTTTGCATTCATTTTGAACTACATTCCAGGAGGAATGTTAATGAGTTAGATTATGTGGATGAAAGAAGCAATGTGTTTTAAGATGGGTATAATGAGTCATTTCTGATGTGAGTTTGGTAGAAAATAATGCTAAGAAAATTGTGAACAATTTTGCATTACTCCATGAGAGTTCAAGAGGGAATATGGACTTTACTGTAAATAGGTCCTATACAATTTGTATTGTAGTTTAAGCGGTGAATCAGGTTGAATTCTTCCAGTGTCATGAAAACTTGAGTGGGGCTGTATTAAAAAATAATATACTTATTTTTCTTTCAGAAGAAATTTCAACAGTAAAATATTGTTCATGGCATGACAACTGTTCACTGCTCTTACTGAATATAGAGTGAGAAAAAGAAACAAGTTGAACATAAAGATATAAATACTTTGGTTAGGAAAGAATCAATTTCAAAGTTGTAGAGGAGTTGGTGCAAAAATAGTCATAACTGTTAAAGCTTATCAATACTAAAGAGAAACCTATTTCTCTATAGTAAGATAATATGATGGGTGCCCTAAAATCAAGAATCTGCTCACTGAAGGTAAATGGAAATTCTCCTGAAAAGAAAGATTTTTTTGAACTAATAATAAAATTAAAAGTATTACCCAGAACAAAATGAATTATCCAAGACAAATTTTTCTCAGATTTAGGAACCAAGACATATAGAAGTTACTGAAGTTTTGTTTCAAGGTGTTCAGAATCCCTAGCAGGCAAAACCATTTGTCAGTATGTTACATAGGTTGTAATACTTTTCAGGCATGCAAAATGTAGAAGTATAAGAGACTTGCAAGTTTTTACCTAGGTTGTATAAATCCACAAATACCAGTCAATGTGTGGCAGGCACAATCAGGAGGCTCTGAGAAGTTGCTGTGTGAATTTAGAAATGTATAGCCTAGGTTGCATTAGAAACTCCAGGATTTTGGAAATGTCCTTGGCAATGGGACAGTCCCCCAAAAAACTTGCAGTTACAAAGTGGAGTCAGCTCAAAAAATAAATAGAGGTCACAAGTACTATAAGTGGTTGAACAAGAGGACTATGACTGATGAATGCTTTTGGAATGTAAATTCTTCCTTCAAGAGTTGAAGATTCTGAAGTTGTGGCTACAGGGACTGGTGCTTGTCCTAATATTTTTATCTCATTTTTTCTAATTTTTTTTCTTGCTAAATCTCTTTCCATCTTTTTGAGATAAAGAATATTTAAATTCATTATTTTAAACTGCAAGTATGTCACATTTATTATTTTCTAATATTTGTGATTTTTATAATATTTTTATTGATTATTTGGGACTTTTATATCATAAACCCTGAGCATACTCATTTCTCATTCTTTCCAGGTCTTCCCCCACCCTTGTGATCTCCTCACACACACAAAAAAGAGCAAAAAGAAAAAAACAAGTCGAATTTTTGTTTCCAGTATAGTCACTAGAACATAGTAAACTCCTGGTGGCCAGGCCCTTAGAAACAATTGAGTTCATCCCTACCCCCGGACCAGATGCTATCATTTGTTGAGAGCTATGCTTCAACATCCTTATCACAATTTTAAGGGTGTTCTTTATGGCTTTTTGTCTAGGCTGTTACTTTTTGGGAGATTACTGGTGTGGGGGTTGTAACAGAAGCCTTTTGTGTTCATTTTTTAATTAAATGTTAGTCTGCAGTCATCAATACAATGGCAGACATAGCTTCCTTATCCTTTGCAGTAAGTAGGAGCACAGATCATGGACTTAAATATGGTTCCTTATGACAGCACAGATCAAGAACAGTTACATGGTCTCTGGACCACAGTATAGTCTCCATGGGTAGTACATACTGCTGACATCAATATGACCCTCTGTTGCAGCATGAAGCACAAATATCATCATAGTCCTTGTGGCAGCACAAGCCAAGGACATCAACATGGCCTCAATAGCAGTGCAGGCCACTCATATCAATATGGTCCTTGGTGGCATCAGAGACCATGGATACAATATGACTTTGGGCTGCAGCACAGACCAGAGGTCTTCAATGGTAACATGGGTCAAGGACATCCACGCAGAACCCAGCTGCAGTAGAACATGGAGCCAGACATGGCCCTTGGCAGTAGTACAGACCTGAAAAACACCATGGCTTCAGGTGGAATCACAGGACCCCATGTTCCCCAGAGCAACATGGCCTATCATCATCAATATGGCTTGAGACAGCAGCACAGACCACATATATCTGCATGAACATTGCTGCAGTAGGACCACAGACCCAGACTTAGTCCTCAGCAGCACATTGGACCACCAACATGAACATAGCCTCAGATGCCAACACAGGCCATCCACATCAGCATGGCCCCAAGCCATAGCATGGCTCACCAACATCAGCATGATCTCAGGCTTCTGCCCAGACCAAGGACATCTGTATGTCTTTGGTTGTTGCAAGGAGACCAATAGTTTGTCCCTGCTGCCCAGCTAGTTTAGCCTCAAAATAATCACACAGAAACTGTATTAATTAAATCACTCCTTTGTCTATTTGCTTATTAGCTAACTCTTACATTTTAGTTTAACCCATTTCTAATAATCTGTATGTCACCACGTGGCAGTGACTTATTGGCAAAGATTCAGCATGTCTGACCCTGGAGGGTCTATGGTGTCTCTCTCTGACTCTGCATTCTTCCTCCCAGAATTCGATTCCATCTTCCCTGCCTAACTAAGTTCTACCCAATCAACAGGCCAAGGCAGTTTCTTTACTCATTAACCAAGAAAAGCAACACATAGACAGATGGACCTCCCATATATTTGGTGGTAACTCTGGCCAGGAATATCAACACTTCTCCTATCTGCTAATGGACCATGGCCATCCACATGAAACTTAGGCATCAATACAGCATGCACAACAGACCACAGATACAAAAGTGGCTTCCAGAGACAGCACAGACCATAAAGGTCTTCTGAAGAGGTTCAAATCCAGAAAATTATTCATCTCTGACAACTTGCTAGTGATCAGAATCAGGGCAACTGTACAACTGGGCAGATATGCTGCTGTTACCCAGAATCAGGGTGATGTTACAGCTAAACAAGGCATTTGGGGAAACATTCTGTGAGAGCTGGCTCCCTCATACCTTCCTGTTTTTGATGTATGTAACCTCAAGGCTTACCAAGCTTGAACTTTGTGTTTGTAGCCCGAGGGCAATGCTACTGCCCCTCACTTTCTATCTCTTATCAGGGCAAGCAGCACTGACCACCACTACAGAAGCTCCATATTGGATGTCAGAGGACCTAGGACAGGTGCTATTCAATTATGAAATGTTTCTGTGGGAGCTCCAGGCTACTACACTCTACCATATACTTGGTGCTGGCTGACCTTCAGCTTGATTCACCAGGCATAATTGTAGTGCTTGTAGTCTGTAGGTCAAACCACTGCCCTACATTCCTTTTCCCAGCAGGTCAAACAACATAGGATATAATCAAGACAGCTCTATTCCAGGAGCCTAACTGGTTGTTAGGCAACAATGTATATACATTTGTCATTCTCCTCATGTGGCTTTGTACAGCATTTTCCTTCCAATTTGTGAGTCCACAGTTTAAAAGCATCTTCCAATAAGACATGCTCCCTTTTCCCCTTAGTTGTTTTAAGGTTATTGTAGTCCCTGAAGACTCCTTTTCTACAGAGGTATTACCCTTTGTTGCCTTCATGGGTTTCTCTGATGCCTAGTGGTTCCTCATCAGGTACCAGTGGGTGCCACTGTCTTAGTTTCTATAAATTATTATTTACAATATTTAAGAGAGCTCTCTGTTAAGAGATTTCATTGGGTCTCAAAAGAGACCTTGTAGACTTTGGAATTTTGAATAATTTTAGTTATTTTGAAACTTGGTAAATATTTGATATTGAAACAAATGCATTTTGCATAAGATGATCATGACTCTGTGAGGGCCAGGAACCTCCTGGTTTGAATGTAACATGTCTCCCACGAACTTATGTCTTTAAAGATTTGCTCTCCACATGGTGGATGTTAGGTCTCAAAGTAACCAAGAACAAATGTCTAACTGGGGTACCTATTAACATATCAAAGCAGACACAGGTGACAAATCTCTCAGCAAATATCTTTTATAGAGTCCTGGCTCTTCCTCCTTTTTTCTCACCTCAGGCCCCCTACTCTAAACCTGTCCAGCACCTATTCTTCATTTTTCTTTACCCAACTTCCCTTTCCTATATATGTTTTCCCACCTATTGAGACTATGACCACTACCACACTTTAAATACAAATTTGAAACAAATTTTAATTATATACTGGCCAAGTGGATGGACTCTGGCCAGGTAAATAACTAGTTTCCCACAAAATGCCCTAAATCAAGTTTTGTAGCAGCTTAAGTGTTTCCCACCAGGTCCAATCAGGGAGAAGCATCTATTCTGGCATACCCCTGCCTACATCCAGAGGCAAGCTTATGTTCTGATGCATTTCCTGCCTGTGAAACTTAACCACATAGGATCAAACACATGAGGTATGGATGAATTAACCAAACTTGTTTAGGGGAGTGAAAACATGTGACTTGTTTTCTCCTATAAATAATAGTCTCACCAGGCAGTGGTGGTGCATGCCTTTAATCCCAGCACTCGGGAGGCAGAGGCAGGTGGATCTCTGTGAGTTTGAGACCAGCCTGGTCTACAAGAGCTAGCTCCAGGACAGGTTCCAAAGCTGCAGAGAAACCCTGTCTCGAAAAACCAGAAAAAAAAATAATAATAGTCTCAAACATTTCAGGAACTATCTCTCTTTGAGAAAAAGACTCGAAGATCAGAGGCATTTTATGTTTCATGGATCTCTTAGGCATAGTATTTAAAACATAAAATGTAATTTTGGCTCTTATGTGTAATAGTCATTTTTGCAAAATCTCCCCCTGTAGCTGCTGAGTGAGATACCAAGATATGATTTTGGCTTTTAATAACCCTTAATTTTTGTGACATGCATATATACACATAAATATAAATATATACATATGTGTACATGGATACATAAATGTTCCAAAATATAATCTCCTTAGACTGAATGATGAAAGTCTAATTTGGTCTATTTCTGTATTTTCATTGATTATTATATTTGGGATCAAGAGTACCAAGAGAATACAAAAGAAATACAAGAGAAAGAACAAAAATGGCTTGCTCTGTAGACCAGTGTGGACGTGAAGTCAGAGATCCACCTGTCTCTGCTTTCCAAATATTTGGACTAAAAGCATGAGCCACCACCACCTGGTTTTATAATGGAGTCTTTATGTCAGTGAGAAGAATAGGCATTATGATATTATTAGAATTGATACCTTAAAGTAAAAGAGTAGATGCTGTGGAAAACATTGGCACACAGAGACAGCTTTTGTTGGAAGCTTTCTGTCCCACTAACAACTCCCATATAAATATACAGAGACATAATATGATTTATAAATGCTTGGTCAATAGCTCAGGCTTATTAATTTCTAACTCTTACATTTAAATTAACCCATATTTCATATCTATGCTTTGTCACATGGTTTTGTGTTTTTTCTCAGTATGGCATTCCCATATTGCTTCTCTCTGAATCTGCTCCTTATTACAGACTCCACCCTCCTTCTCAGCATCCTCTTAGTCTGGCTCTGTTGCACATTTTTTTTCTTGCTGAGTTATAGGTCAGTTAATTCTTTATTAACCAATGAGAGTAATACAGATTCACTGTGTACTGGATTATTTCCCCATTTTTGTCTAACTAAAAAGGAACATTTCAAACTTAACATAGTAAAACTATGTGTAAGAAAACAGCAGTTAAATAAGAATTTTAGTTACAACATCCAGTCGATTTGTATCTAGCAAATTTAGAGAAAACACTCTATTATTTATCTTATCTTTTTGACTCTAAACTTTTATACCTAATCTACCTTTTATCATACCTAAGGAAAACATTAACTATGACTATCTAGTCTTCAATTCTATCAAAAACCCCAGAAGAATGAAATTTCTCTTAATGACAAGAACATCTAACTACCTGGAGAGTCACTCTAGGTTCTTCTTAAATTTTAGAGCATCCAACTTCAGCCTACAGTTCTGGTATATCTGACAGATGTTTCTGAGAATCAGGGAATTTTAAAATAGTGTCATTTCTTGTCTTGACATAGTTTGGCAGTCACTATCTTTTTCATCCTCCTCTCCTCCTCATCTAATCTGGAGAGTATGCTGTTAGCAACTGAGGCAAGAACAGATTTTTTTTCCCAAATAGTTAGCTTTTCTCCTAAAGAAAGCAAACTTCCTGCTGAGGTTCTTCAATGCCTAGCATCCTCTCTAAAGTAAATTAGTGCTGCCAGGAGCAGACATGTCTCACTGCCAAGAAAAGTCTTATGTTAATAAAACATTTAAGTACTATATTTTATAGGTCTTTGAAGTGTTTGAAGACCATCTATCAAAATATATCTGTGTATGGACCTTGAAAACATACTTAACATTAGTATAAAATTTACTACTATAGATGAGTATAAGTCTGTATTTCTTAATGTTACATTATATTTTTTAATGAGCTGCATAAGCATGATACCCAAAATAAGAGTAGAAACATATCATAAATATCTTTAAATTTGTATCAATTAAAAGTCCATACCAATGCAAAATATTTAAAATTAGTAGTTGTTTTTCTAATTTAAAAGTAGATTCACTAATATGCCCTTTTATCCTATCATTTCAGTATTTCTTATTTTTCTTTTCAGAAGATCCCTGAAATCTAATCTCCTTTGTTTAGTTTTGTAATATTATCAATAACAACTTGTAACCAACCCCCTTGAATGATTAAAAAAAAATATAACTAGTATTTTGGAAGATGGATGTCATTCTCTAGACTGCTTCCTGTTCATTGGGGCACTGTTAATCTTTGGGAGAACCTTAAGTAAAACAGGATTATTGTTAAGTCTTAGCTGGAGTTATTCTGTGAGGCTGGACCATCTTAGTTAGCAGCCTTGAAGCTTTCTGGATACTGGATCACCTTGTACAATTGTTTTTATTGGTAAGTTTTTATTTACAAATGAGAGTAATACATATTTACAGTGTATAAAAGGATTCTTTCAGAGCAGAGAACACTCTCTTTTATAAATTTTCCTCAGGGTATGAGGTGTCTGGCAATAATTCAAACAACTAGTTTTGAGATAGGTATCAGAGTTACTTGTTCAGAATGTCAGAAATGTCATAAAATTTGTTTATAAATCAATGCTATATACATGAAGAAAAGATAATGAAGAACATTTTTAAAGCAAATTCCTATTACAGCTACAGGATGTATAAAAGAGAACAAAACTACAAAACATGGAGATCAGATTTCTAAGAGAAAGTGAGATACAGTTAGAAGTCTATTATTTAACATAAATTAAAGTGAGTGGTATTTTAGTCGTTATACAGTTATGAAAACAAAGAATAATCATACATAATTAAATGAAAATGATATGTGGAAAAATTAACCCCATTTATGGGAAAATGATATATTTTGACCTTTCACAAAAATAAAAGTGATTGTGGTTGTTTAAATGGATATGGTCTCCATAGGACTGTAGAGAGTGTCACTATTATGAGGTATAGCCTTGTTAGAGTAGGTTCAGTTTTCATTAAAGAAGCATGCCACTGGGGATAGGCTTTGAGATCTCAGATGCTCAAGCCAGGCCAAATGTCTCATTCTTATCCTTTTGTCTGCCAACCAAGATGTAAAACTCTTAGCCACCTCTTTAGCAAAATGTCTACCTATGTACTTCCATGCTTCCTTCAATTATGACAATGGAATGAACCTCTGTAGCGTAAGTCAGTATCAATTAAATACTTTCCTTTATAATAGTTGCTGTGGACATGATGGTTCTTCACACAAAGAAGCCCTAACAAATACAATGGTTAAATTTTACTACATACTTGAGAGAGAACAATAAATGATCCTACATGTATGCCCAATTACATTCTGAAAAATAAAGTTCAAGTATATAGTACAAGAATCTTTGATGATTGACTTGTCAACAAGATGTGAACATTCTAGCTAAAATAATGACTGCCATAAAATGTATGCCATCTGGTGCAATAGTGGCATAAATGTTACACAAGTATTAACCACCCTCATTTTAGATCTAAGATCTGGGTTTGAAATGAAACATTTATCTGATACTATTAACAGGACTTTGAACTTTTAACAATATAGTCTATGGACCTAGGAGAAGATCTACTACTATTATTCTGATAAATGGATATAGTAATCAAAGGAACACCTGAAGTCTTATTATATACAAATAGATCAGTGCATCTTTCATCTCTCATCAGAGATGCACTGTTTAGTAGATGGCAGTTAATACAGAAATGCTCAACTTGTCAATGTGCAGACAGAAAGAGATGGAGGTGTGATCAGCCTCAAATGGGAAATACACAGCATACAAATGCCTTTCGCTGCTTCAAGGTACACAGACATTCACTAAATGTAACAGGAGGAGCAGGGCTGCTTGGCATCCCAGCCACCTGGCTATATTACAACTGAAATAATCACACAGAAACTGTATTCATTTAAACACTGCCTGGCCTATTATCTCTAGCCTCCTATTGGCTAATTCTCACATCTTGATTTAACCCATTTATAACAATCTGTATATTACCATGAGGTCGTGGCTTATGAGGAAAGATTCAGCATGCCTCAGCTGGCAGCTCCATGGTTGCTCTCTTACTCTGCTTTCTTCCTCCCAGAATTCAGTTCTGTCTTCTCTGCCTACCTCAGTTCTGCCCTATCAGTCAAAGCCGTTTCTTTATTGATTAACCAATGAAAGTAACACATAAACAGAAGGATCTACTACACACCCTTCTTGTTTAAAAAGGAAAGGAAAGCTTTAACTTTAACATAGTAAAATTACATATAACAAAACAGTTATCAAGCAAGAATTACAGTTACATTATTTATATCTATTTTATCTTTTAGAATAACAAGGGAAAACTATAACTATCTACCTATTCGTCAACTCCATCAAAGACTACAGAAGGATATACTATAATCTAGGTAAACAGGAATTGTTGGAGCGGTAAGACCCCAGATCCTGAATTTCTTGTAATCCCCTGATCTGAGTGCCTACAGCTGCTCTGAGCAGGAGACTTTCAGGAGTTCCTGATGGTAGCAGAGTGGTTTCTGGTGGGTTTGGCTGGGGCGTGGCTATTTCTATATACTCTGCCCCTGAACAAAATAAAGGGGGCATTCTTGGGGAATTCAAGGATGACCCGTGTCGCTGTCTCTCTGTCTGTGTGTGTGTCTGTGTATTTTAACCTCCAGCCCCTTGCCCGAATCTCGCAAACTGGGTGCCAGCCCACCGAAGGCAGACACGGGGGTGCGGTGTGCGGCAATTGGAGGTTCCACCGAGATTTCGGGAACTAGGGAATGCTGAGAAGTCACCCTCAGAAGGTGAGGGTGGATTGGGGTATATGTGTTAATCCTGATGTCCTTCACTTGGGTTTTGGTGCCAGGAAGTCCAACCAAGAAAGAGGGGTAAACGAACAGGGTTGTCCCCGGCCGGAGGGGACTTATGTATTGGGTAAAGATAGAAAGTACATAGCTTAAAAAGATAAATGTGTACAGATGTATGGTATGTTGATTGTGTTGTCTTTTGTGTTCTGGACTGGAGAAAGACATTTGATTCTAGGAACTGCTAAGAAAGTTATCTTGACTTTAAAATATGGGCTTAAGAATTTGATGCTTTGGAAAAGAGGTTTTGTTTTTGTCTCCACAGATGATGAGAGCCTAAGGATTTATTTGATATTCATGTGGTTTGAATCCCCGAGACCTACTGAAATGTTGCAGTGGAGTGTGAACAGCAGCGGCTCCAAGGGCAAGTGGCTCCAGGCAGCCAGCTCTAAGGGGCTGTGACATGTGCAAACCCCGGGCCCTGCCTGGAGGATTGATGAGGCAAGAATGCTAGGCTAGCTTCCAGTGCAGGCCTCAGGGCGTAGAAGCGCAGCACAAATGTGACGCGCATCTGAGCGTGACTGGAAAATGGCAGTAAATTGTAGTAAATACCCCTAAGAATGCGGCATCCCGCTCAGCAGGAAGTAGCCAGACAGATTGACAACACCCAAAATCCCTAAGTAGAGCCCCTTCAATGGTTGCAGAGCATCAAGCCTGCTTCCCTGAGTTCTGCTCCACTTCATGCACCAGTTTGGACCCAGAATGAATGCAGCTGGGGCTAGAAGGCAGCTGGAGCAGTGCTTTGCTAGGTGGCTGTGGTGGAAGGCACATTGCCTCAGCCCAATCAGTGCCTCACCTGGCGGATGCCACAGCAGTGCCAGAAGTACATGTTACCTGGAGATACAGATCCCTGATCCCCCCAAAAGATCAGACACTGTTTTATAAAAAAATTAGGGGACAGTTGTTGGGAGCAGTGAGACCCTAGATCCTGAATTTCTTGTAATCCCCTGATCTGAGTGCCTACAGCTGCTCTGAGCAGGAGACCTTCAGGAGTTCCAGATGGCAGGAGAGTGGTTTCTGGTGGGTTTAGTTGGGGCGTGGCTATGTCTATATAATCTGCCCCTGAACACAATAAAGGGGGCATTCTTGGGGAATTCAAGGATGACCCATGTTGTTGTCTTTCTCTCTGTCTGTGTCTGTGTATTTTAACGTCCTGCCCCTTGCCCGAATCTCGTTAACTGGGTGCCAGTGCAGCGAATGCAGACACGGGGGCATGGTATGCTGCAATTGGAGGTCTCCACCTAGATTTCGGCAATTGGAGGTCTCCACCAAGATTTCAGCAAGGAAGTACAGTGTAAGAAAGTTGCAAAACTTTAGAATTGAAAAAGACATCTCGCCAGGCGGTGGTGGCGCACGCCTTAAATCCAAGCACTCGGGAGGCAGAGGCAGGCGGATCTTTGTGAGTTCGAGGCCAGCCTGGTCTACAAGAGCTAGTTCCAGGACAGGCTCCAAAGCCACAGAGAAACCCTGTCTCGAAAAACAAAAACAAAAACAAAAAAAAGAAAAAGACATCTCACTGCCTAGATAGTCACTAGAAGTTCTTCTGTATGGGTGGGGCATCCATCATCAGCCTATAGGTCCATAGTATTCAGCAGACATTTCCATGAAGTAGGAAATTCTAAAGACAGTTCAGACACTTTATTCTGTGTCTTGCAGAATATCTCACAGATGCTTTTATGAATCGGGAACCCCAAAGGATCATCTTACCTTTTGGCAAGTGCAGCAGTCATCTCTCTGTGGGGTCTTCATGTCCTGTTTATGCAACAGTCCAGACAAGAACAATTTCCTGCCCAAATGGCTATTAAACTCCATTAGGAGCCTTGTCAATACCCATCTTCCTCTTGAAGTAGATTGGTGCTGCCAGGAGCAGATGTGTTTCATTGTCATGAAAAGCCCTAAGTTATTAAAACATTTTAAATGCCATATTCTGTGATCTTTGAAATATATGAAGAATGCCTATTTAACTGAAATATATCTCTATATATCTAGAAAATCTAACTAACATGACTATAAGCTTGACTATTATTGATGATTATCCATTAACAACCTGTATTTCTTAATTATACATTACATTTTTAAATTAACTACACAACTGCTATACCTTAATCAAGAGCAGAAATATACATGTACATATAGCAAAATTGACCTTAAACTTGTATCAATAAATCAAGATTTGTACCAATGCAAATTATTCATCTTAAATCATATCCCCCTTTAAATGTAAAAGAACATTTATAGATGATATTTGGGAATATGGACATAGATTTATCCATACTGCTTGATTGGGTACCATTCTGTAACATGAGGGCTTGCTTTGTTGGGGTTTCTGTCCTTCCCTGTTCCCACAACCAGTAAATCCCATTGAGTAGGAAATGTGAAATGACAGTAGAGGAAATAAAGTTCATGTATATGATCAATACCTTCTGTTCAGCATCATCCATGTAGCACGTACTGATAAGTGACTTATTTCTAGAAATAGAAAAAGGTGATATCCTATAAATTTATTTTGTAGTTAATGAACTGACATTTTAGGAGCATATGTAATATTAAAATCATAACAGATGATGAGAAAAATGGCTCGGGGGAATAAAGGTACTTTCTACAAAGCTGGAGGGCCTCAATTAGATTTTTGAAACCCACATGGTAAAAAAAGAATCAATTCCTCTTACAGATTGTCCTTTCATCTCCATAGCAACAAACACAAGATAAATCAATTAATGTAGTTCAAAAACTTTATATATATATATATATATATATATATATATATATAATTTATCAAGGAATATATATATATATGTGTGTGTGTGTGTGTGTGTGTGTGTGTGTGTGTGTGTGTATGAATATGAATCTAAATATAATAACTTACCAGACATGCCAAACTGAGGACAAGGTATAATTCCTTCAGTTTCATTAATAAAATGCGGATAGCCAGCAAAACTGCTGCTAGGACTGTGTCTTCTAGATATGTCAGGGAAGCTATACCCATGAAACATCAACACTGTGTCTTTTTAAACAAAATCTGACAGTGATTTATCAGCTGATGTGGCAATATGGATAAAGATTTTCTCATAGAGGCCCCCACACTGAGATGGACAGTTATAGAAAATTAAATTGTTGAGAAAGGAAGAATTTGTCTTTCCTAGAGATAAGCACCCTAATTTATGGGAGGCAGTCATCTGGTCAGTCCCTTGTGCTTGCTTTATTCAGGCCATCATGGAAATATTTTTTTCTCAGTCCTAAAACTATCTCTTTGTTTTTCTGTATTTCAACTTACATTTTGCAGAAGTATAAATCATCAAGGACCCTATTTTTTCTTGCCTATGTAACTATTGCATTTTTTATTTATTACAATAGTTTTAATTTTTGAAATTATTTAACCCCCCCTCACAACACAACTTGCATCACACAAACATATTCCCCACTCAATTTCATGTCTCATCATTATGTTCAAGTCATGGAATACTCCTCTCTGATGTGTTAAGCATTAAGGTTCCAGAGATCACCAAAACAACACACACTATTGCCCTTGTCCATGGTCACTACAAGGCATGACATTATTGTTTAAGACACAACAAACTCTGGCTATAGCACATAGAGAAATCAATAGTAAACTAATGCAGATAAAACTCAAAATAGTGGAATTGATGTTATAAATGATTTACTAATATATTTATTTAGGGGCCATTAAATCACACCAATTGGAATTTAACTAAGGGACTACTGCCTCCAAAATATCCCAAAGATAAGTATTATGCTAATAAGGCTTGTTAAAGTTCTTTAAAATTTATGATGTTAGGATGTAATGTCTGTTCAGTAGGATTCACCACGCATTAGGACTATACCCAAATGACATGCCTCTAACAGACAGCACAAGGGTCAGAACAGGGATACAGCTCCTGGTATACCCATTAAGTTTTCTTTGCTATTTTCCCCCCAGGAATAGCATAATTCTTCAAATGGGCAAGGTAAGCCTGAAAAATAACTATTTGAAAAGAATGTCATTGGTGTACTTAAAAAATTAACTGTTTCAATATCTTTGCTGTATAAATTTCCCATCTGCCCAAGTGGCCACATTTGTAAACTTGTATCTGTTTAAGTTACTCAAAGTATAACCTGGGGCTGAGACTAAAAAGAGATTTAATGATGACAGTGTATGCACAACACATAAGCTTAAGATATATGCAAATTAGTAAAATCTTCAATTTAAGGCCAGAATGTCGTTGGGCATTAGGCATAACGAGATGGAAGCTATTATGGAGCTTTTTCTTTATTAATAGCCAACTTTGTAGAGTGAACTGTGAGCTCTCACTTTGAAGATATATTATTTCTCTAACAAAATTAATCAAGAATCTTTTTCCATGCTTGTTGAATTTCATAGTGTCAGAAGGTACTATGCAGGCTTCAGTGTGAGAAAAGATATGAATGATCTTATCTAGTGACAGACCATGGATATTACAATATTGACTTGCCAGGCAAGATTTTCCCACTGGTTCAATAGATCAATGACACTTACAGGTTAACTACCTACTTTCTGATTAAATTACAGGCCTGATCCACAGGAGAGATATCATTCCCATCACTGTAATGCTGGATTAATAAAAAAAATGGGAAGCCATGGAACCTAAGGTAAATCCTGATGTTATTTGTCATGTTGTCAAGTAACATTATAAATATTTATGTCAATACCTATAGCTCTGTGCTGCTCTAAACCTTGGGCAGAGAGGGGCTATTTTTTTCTATTGATAGCAGTTCATGCAAAGACTCATAAATTTTCAAAGTGCTTGAGACTAAAGGACAGAAAGGACAGTGACCTAAGTAGGTTATCTTTATCAATACCCATCCCCAACACACACACACAGACACACAGACACACACACACACACACACACACACACACACACACACACACATTACTGGTGTAGAGATAGCATGTAAAACCAGGAGCATGGTGAGGAGGAGTGCTGTGAAATGCTGACTTGAGAGCATGGCATAGCTCTTACACTCATAAAATCACAGTACATGCAGTTATCTGTACAATATATCAATAAATCTAAGAGAAAAACAAATGAACAAACAAGCAAACAATGAAAACAACAAAAACCCTTAAACAGAAAACAGAAGCCAGGGATTGGGTTGCATACCTGTACAATATATGCATAAGATCAAATTACTGAAATGACAGGGTGGAGGAGGTGTTTGTCAGCTCGTACTGCTATTTGAAGTACTAATGGCATTTGATTGTTGATGTATAAAGGAAAATCATTCTTCTCTTATGACTTCTGGTAAAATGCCCATGGGTGAATGGCTTCACACTCGTGGTCATGTAGATAGCACTAATTGGACTTTTTCTTTATTAAGCTAAGCTATCCTTCTTAATGAAGCCCTTTGCATGTTTTAAATGTAAGCCTCTCCTTTAGTTATACACATATTTATGTTGTCTCTGGTAATGTATTGTTTCTTTTGGAAGTTCTCCCACCTCAAGGCCTGATCATGGTCTCACATAATTTTCTTCAAATAATACTTGATGTGGAATTCCCCTCTGCATGCTGTGAATATGTTTTATTGCCATTAATTAATAAGGAAGCTGCTTTCAGCCAATGGTTTAACAGAGTAAAGCTAGGAGGGAAAACTAAACTGAAGGTTGAGAGAAAGAAGGCAGAGTCAGGAGAAGACATGTAGCTGCCTGCAAGAGACAGATGCACTATAACCTTGTTGGTAAACTTCAAGCATGTGGCAATAAACAGATTAATAGAAATAGGTTAATTTAAGATATAAGAGCTAACCAGAAATATGGTTAAGCTATTAGCCAAAGAGTATAGTAATTAATACAGATTTCTGTGTGATTATTTTGAGTCAGGGCATTCAGGAAATGAACAAGAAGCTTCTGACAACAAATACTAATTCTTGTAGAGTAATTATATGTCATCCATTTTAATGAACAAAACTACCTGTGACTTCTACACTTCAATCTAATAGTCATCTGTTTGGAAGTATTCCTGGGACAAATGGCTGAAGTGCTCATTTAACATATCAAAATGATGCTGACCACCAAGTTCTACCTGTATCCCTCAGTCTTTAACTTGTTACAGGGTCCTCCTGGATGGCATACTCCACTCTAGTTCATGGGCTGGGCTTTCCTTTCCCAGTTGTCCTTCTCTATACAATCCAACCATTTTGGTTACCTTGTCCTTTTATCTACTCTCCTTTGGGCTTCCTGGCTTTAGTTCCAAGTTCCCCCCTTTTTCTCTCCACTCTCTCCCATTTCTCCCTTCTCACCACTCTCCTCACATGTCTCAGTGTAGTTATATCCACTCTGGACTATTCTAGATGTCCCTGCCTCTAGATATACTCTCCCACATATCTATAATAAACTTTCTCCTCTACCATACCTAGAAGTAATCATTTTATTTCCTCTTATATTTGTTTTTTTCATTTACCAGGTACTGAAACTTAGGACAAGTCAGGTTGCTTTCCTTTTTATTTATTTATTTATTTTTTTTATTAACCTGGTGCTGAAAACCCAGGAGTAGTTCAATTAGTTCCCTCTCCAAGGGATCTTCTCAGATCTCTGACAATATTGACTGACTCTAGCTTTTACTGCAGCAAGCTTACCAACTTAGCTCCTAAGACTATAGCAGCCTTCTCTTCATATATAAAAATCAGGCCTCATGCCTCCCTGGAGAACTGCTAGGCCTCTAACTGAGAAAGACAGTTTACTTTGCTCCCAGATTCTAAAATAAGATAAACTCACAAACAATTTTCAAAGTAAATTTTTACTATTCCTTTATTTAAAGGGAACTTGCTTTATAATGATTACTCTCAGTCTTATGGTAAATAATTGGATAAAAATCTTGTAAGCTTCAGAAACTCAATTGTGATTCTCCTCTCACAGGTCAAATGAAACCTAGATAAGTCCTCCTGTGAATAAACAGACTAAGGTTTCCTTCGTACTGCCTGTTACTGGGCATAAGAAAACTACCCTTGGTCTTGGTATTCCCCTCCCCCAACTTCCGGGCTCATGGACATAAGAGTACACTCAAATGTACACTCGAGGTAAAAAAAAATTTCTCCTAAACTACTTTGCTGTAGGAATTCCTACAGCCAGTAGCCTTTAAGTTACCCACACACTTGGGCATGGCCTCTTATACTATTTATGCTGATGTAAAGTTCAGATCCGGTCTCTTTTTCAGCTGTGGGATTTGGTTGCTGTTCTCTTCCAGCAGAGCATATTGAATTGTGACTCTACCCCTAAATAAATAACCCTCTATTTTTTTTCAATTCTGAGCTAGTATGGGATTTCTTTTAAGCATCTATCTTCATCTGGTGCACACATAGATTCAGACTCCACACCTACTGGGTGGAGAGCCTAAAGGCCTAAAGGGTCCATGGCCAAGAAATTCTCCCAACCCTGCACAAACGGCTTGCTTTTACCTAAGCTGTTTTTTTTACAGAAGAGCTTACTGCCTGTGGTAATTTATAAATTTCCCAAGCCCACACACATACCCACTCCCCATTCCCTTGCCATGTGGTGACTTGTGCAGCCTCCGGTTTCTGTGCCCTACCTGTGAGTTCTGGGCATTTTGCTTCATGTATGGAATTGATTTAATTGCTTTTAATTTGTCAAGCAAAGCATATTTCTTAGTATTTAACCAGTCTCAAGGAATGGATTTGGAAAAGAGATGATCTCCCACAGAGACAGGCAGACGCCATAGCTCTCCTTTCTGAGATAGACATAGTTTAGAATCTTCCCAGTAAGCCACCACTTTATGGTGCTACACAGATTATTAGAAATTGATTGATCAAGATGTGAGAATTAGCCTATAAGAGGCTGGGACTAATGGGCCAGGCAGTGTTTAAATGAATACAATTTGTGTGTTGTTATTCTGGGTATAAAGCTAGCCATGCGTGAGCCGGGTAGGAAGAAAAGCAGGCCTGCTCACCTCATCACTACACAAGGACCCAGCAATATGGAAGCATAAGAAATCTAAATGAAGCAACCAAAATAATGGGGGAGACAATAATACAACTAATAATAATAACAATAATTGTTTTCCGCCATGGCAAGAATGAATTTTGCCTAGTTGAGTCATTGGTCAAGAGGGCATCATAGAAGTCCACTTACAACTCAGGCAATTGCCAATGTTATTGTTTACTTTCAAAAAATGGTAAGGCTCTATTGCTGAGGGCAGTAATTACATATATAATTTAACATGGAGAAGCATGACTGGTGCCTAACTAGAACATAGTAATGAAAGTTACTCTGCATTCTACTTGAGAAGAAAAGCAATCAAAAACCAAGCTAACAAACCCAGTTATGCAAAACAATGACTAGTTTTGTGCAATAGTGTCACAAAGTTATAGGAGTAACTTAGCACTCTATTAGTGGATTTAAGTCTACTCCATGAGATGGGACCTATGGCTCACACTGCTTAATTTAGAAACTGAGACTCAATATGCCATGGGCCTAGAAGAAAATCAATACTATTGTTCTGATAAAGAAACATAATAATAAAATAACTTCTATAAACATTCTGCTATAGACAAAGGTCAGTGTCTCACTCAAATCTTATGAGAATCAGAAAAGTTTTTTCTTACAGTAGATGAGAACAAAGAGAGACACAGAATTGGGCATTATGCATAGAATGAGAGATATTTGAACAGTCAGTCTTAAATGGAATATCTTCCTCAAATGTCTCCTCTCAGGTTTCAGGAAGTTATGTGGAAAAGGAGGCAGAACATAAGAGCCAGAGGGCATGGATGATACCAAAGAAGTGCTGTCATTCAGACACAAAAATACTGATGCACATGTGAACTCATAGAGACTGTGGCAGCATGTGTATGGTCTGCAGAGGTTCAAGTTGCTGGCGTCCCAATGATGAGAGGGAGAAGTGAACATAAGCTTGTCTTTAACCAAGAACAAAGTAGTCCAGTGGTGTCTCGCTAAATATATTAGCCATACTTAAAGGCTGGTCTCATATCTATCAGTAGATGGCCAACACAAAAATAACTCGATGCTATTTCTGTATATTTTGGACTTTCATTGATTGGTTTGGTCCTTTTTTATTTCTACTAGACTTTTGCTTGTATGTTATGGTTTCTGATATGCTGCTTTATAGGTATTGTTTATGAGTTTGTGTGTGTGTGTGTGTGTGTCTGTACATGTGATTCTTGTGCTTATTATTCCTTTTTGCCTTTTTGTTATTGCTGTCTGTTTTCATGTTTCTTTTCTAAAGAGAGAGACAAAGAATGTATAGAGATAGTTAGGTGTGAAGCTAGGGAAGACCTAGAAAAAAGTGGGAGAGGGAAAACCATTATCAGAATATACTAAATGAAAAGAATTATCTTCAATAAAAATGACTTTAAAACAATAAAAAATAATGTGCAAATTTATAAAATTTATAATTTTTTTTAACTCTTTGGGGACCTGTCACCCAGATCCCAAATAAATTTATGGAAATTTATTCTTACTTATGAATGTGTAAGCTTAGCTTTGCTTGTCTCTAGTTAGTTATTCTAGTTAATTATCCTGTATCACTTTAACTACATTTGCCTATAACATTTTTACATTTTTTTATTGTATATATCTTTATTTCCTTCTTACTCCATGGCTGGTTGTATGACTGGATGTTTGGCCTCTAAAGTCTTCCACTCCTTCTCCTTTTATCCATTATTGCTCTTTTCTCTAGGTTTCTCTTCCTATTTTATCTATGTGCCTATCAGCTTCATCTATTTCTCTCTTTTGCCAAGCAATTGGCCACCTCTTTATTAGACCAATCAGTTGTCTTAGGCAGGCAATATAATACAGCTTTACAGAGTTGAACTAATTCAACACAAAATAATTCAACACATCTTTGCCTCATTAAACAAATATTCTACAGCAAAACAGATGTAAGACATTTTATTTTTTTCTTTTCTTATTATTAAAAATTTCTGCCTCCTCCCCACCTCCCACACTCCTCCCCCTCCCTTAACTCCCCTCCCCCTCCCGTTCCAGTCCAAGGAGCAGTCTGGGTTCCCTGCCCTGCAGGAAGTCCAAGGTCCAACTCACTCCATCTAGGTCCAGGAAGGTGCACATCTAAACAGAATAGGCTCCCCAAAAGCCAGTACATGCGGTAGGATCAAAACCCAGTGCTATTGTTTTTGAGTTTTTGACTTCTCAGTCAACCTTCATTGTTCACCACGTTCAGAGAATCCGTTTTTATCCCATGCTTTTTCACCTTGGTGAGCTCCCATTAGACCAGCCCTGCCGTCTCAGTGGGTGGGCACACTCCTCGCAGTCCTGACTTCCTTGCTCATGTTCTCCCTCCTTCAGCTCCTCATTTGGGCCTTGGGAGCTCAGTCATGCACTCCAGTGTTGGTCTCTGTATCTATCTCCCTCTATCGCCAGATGAAGCTTCTATGGTGATATGTAAGATATTCATCAGTATGTCTATAGGAAAGGGCCATTTCAGAGGCTCCTTCTCTTCAGCTGCCCAAGGAACTAGCTGGGGATATCTCCATGAACACCTGGGACCCCCTCTAGAGTGAAGTCTCTTGCTAACTCTAAAATGGCTCCCTTAAATAATATATCTTCTTCCCTGCATCCCTATCCACCCTTCCTCTATCCCAACCATCCCATTAATCCAGGGTCTCCCCATCCTCCCCTCTTCCCTTTTCTATCCACATCCCCTCATCACCCCTTACCGCCACCCCACCCCCACCCCCAAAATCCCAATTTTTGCCTGGCAATCTAGTCTACTTCCAATATCCAGGAGGATAACTATATGTTTTCCTTTGGGTTCATCTTATTTAGTTTCTCTATGATCAGTAATTATAGGCTCTGTGACCTTTATTTATGTCTAGAATCCAATAATGAGTGAGTACATACCAAATTCATCCTTTTGGGTCTGGGTTACTTCACTCAGAATAGTGTTTTCTTTTTTTTTTTTTCTTTTCTTTCTTTTTTCTTTTCTTTTTTTTTTCTCCTTGCTTCCTATCCTATTCCTAGTGCATCAGATTTTATTTTTTTTTCCCTCATGGTTTTTTTTTTATATTTAAAAATTTCCATCTCCTTCCCTCCTCCTCCCCCCTCCCTCCCCTACTCCTCCCCCTTCCCTCCCCTCCTTCTCCCCCTTCCCTCCCCTCCCCTCCACCCATACCTCCCCTCCCTCCCTCTCAAGGCCAAGGGGCCATCAGGGTTCCCCACTCTATGCTAAGACCAAGGTCCTCCCAACTCCCCGCAGGTCCAGGAAGGTGATCGACCAAGCTGAGAAGGCTCCCAAAGAGACCGTCCATGCAGAAGAATCAGAGCCCAGAGCCATTGTCCTTTGCTTCTCAGTCAGCCCCCGCTGTTGGCCACATTCAGAGAGACTGGTCGCATGATCCATCTGTCCCATTCCAACTAGAGTTGGTGATCTCCCATTAGTTCTGTCCCACCGTCTCCATGAGTGAATGCACCCCTCTCGTTCCTGACTTTCTCCCTCATGTTCTCGCTCCTTCTGCTCCTCATCAGGACCTTGGGAGCTCAGTCCAGTGCTCCAATGTGGGGCTCAGTCACCTTCCCCATCTGTCGCCAGATGGTTGTTCCCTCACGGTCCTGACTTTCTTTCTCATGTTCTCTCTCCTTCTGCTCCTCATCAGGACCTTGGGAGCTCAGTCCGGTGCTCCAATGTGGGGCTCTGTCATTTTCTTCATCTATCGTCAGGTGGAGGTTCTATGGTGATATGCAAGAAATTCATCAGTATGGCTATAGGAACTGGCCTTTTCAGGCTCCCTCTCCTCAGCTGCCCAAGGAACTAACTGGGGGCGTCTCCCTGGAAACCTGGGAACCCCTCTAGGGTCAAGTCTCTTGACAACCCTCAGGTAGCTCCTTAAATTAAGATATATGCTTCCCTGCTCCCATATCCACCCTTCCTATATCCCAAGCACCCCATTCCTCCGAGCTCCCCCCGTTCTCCCCTTCACACTTTTCTCTCCCCATCTTCCCTTGGCCCAGTCTTGCCCAACCCTCAAGTTCCCAATTTTGCCTGGCGATAGTGTCTGCTTCCAATATCCAGGAGAATTACTATATCTTTTTTTGGGAGTTCATTTTCTTATTATCTTCTCAGGGATCCCAAATTTATAGGCTCGATGTTCTTTAATTATGGCTAGAAACCGATTATGAGTGAGTATATCCCATGTTCATCTTTTTGGGTCTGGGTTACCTCACTCAGAATAGTGTTTTCTATTTCCATCCATTTGCCTGCAAAATTCAAGATGTCATTGTTTTTTTACCGCTGAGTAGTATTCTAGCATGTATATATTCCACAGTTTCTTCATCCATTCTTCCACTGAAGGGCATCTAGGTTGTTTCCAGGATCTGGCTATTACAAATAATGCTGCTATGAACATAGATGAGCATATGCTTTTGTTGTATGATTGGGCATCTCTTGGGTAGATTCCCAATAGTGGAATTGCTGGGTCCTGGGGTAGGTTGATCCCGAATTTCCTGAGAAACCGCCACACTGCTTTCCAAAGTGGTTGCACAAGTTTGCATTCCCACCAGCAATGGATGAGTGTACCCCTTACCCCACAACCTCTCCAGCAAAGGTTATTATTGGTGTTTTGGATTTTAGCCAATCTGACAGGTGTAAGATGATATCTCAAAGTTGTTTTGATTTGCATTTCCCTGATAGCTAGGGAGGTTGAGCATGAACTTAAGTGTCTTTTGGCCATTCGAACTTCTTCTGTTGAGAATTCTCTGTTCAGTTCAGTGCCCCATTTTTTAATTGGGTTAATTGGCATTTTACCGTCTAGTCTCTTGAGTTCCTTATATATTTTAGAGATCAGACCTTTGTCAGTTGCAGGGTTGGTGAAGACCTTTTCCCAGTCAGTAGGCTGCCATTGTGTCTTAGTGACAATATCCTTTGCTTTACAGAAGCTGCTCAACTTCAGGAGGTCCCATTTATTCAATGTTGCCCTTAAAGTCTGTGCAGCTGGGGTTATGCGTAGGAAACGGTTCCCTGTGCCCATTTGTTGTAGAGTACTTCCCACTTTCTCCTCTATCAAGCTCAATGTGTTCAAATTAATATTGAGGTCTTTAATCCATTTGGACTTGAGTTTTGTGCATGGTGATAGATATGGATCTACTTTCATTCTTCTACAGGTTGACATCCAGTTATGCCAGCACCATTTGTTGAAGATGCCCTCTTTCTTCCATTGTGTACTTTTGGCACCTTTATCAAAAATCAGGTGTTCATAGGTCCGATTCCATTGGTCAACCTCTCTGTTTTTATGCCAATACCAAGCCGTTTTCAATACTGTAGCTTTGTAATAGAGTTTGAAGTCAGGGATGGTAATGCCTCCAGAAGAACCTTTATTGTATAAGATTTTTTTGGCTATCCTGGGTTTCTTGTTTTTCCATATAAAGTTGATTATTGTCCTCTCAATGTCTGTGAAGAATTTTAATGGGACCTTGATTGGGATTGCATTGAATCTATAGATTGCTTTTGGTAGAATTGCCATTTTTACTATGTTGATCCTCCCAATCCACGAGCAGGGGAGATCCTTCCATTTTCTGGTATCCTCTTCAATTTCTTTCTTCAAAGACTTAAAGTTCTTGTCAAATAAATCCTTCACTTCCTTGGTTAGAGATACTCCCAGATATCTTATGCTATTTGTGGCTATTGTGAAAGGTGATACTTCTCTGATTTCCCTCTCTGCTTCCTTATCCTTTGTGTATAGGAGGGCGACTGATTTTTTGGAGTTGATCCTGTAACCTGCCACGTTACTGAAGGCGTTTATCAGCTGTAGGAGTTCTTTGGTGGAGTTTTTGGGGTCGCTTATGTATACTATCATAACTTCTGCAAATAATGAAAGTTTAACTTCTTCCTTTCCAAATTGAATCCCCTTGATTCCCTTATGTTGTCTTATTGCTATTGCTAGAACTTCAAGCACTATGTTGAAGAGATAAGGAGAGAGTGGACAGCCTTGTCGTGTTCCTGAATTTAGTGGGATAGCCTTGAGTTTCTCTCCGTTTAATTTGATTTAGCTGTCGGCTTGCTGTAAATAGCTTTTATTATATTTAGGAATGACCCTTGTATCCCTAATCTCTCCAAGACCTTTATCATAAAAGGGTGCTGAATTTTGTCAAATGCTTTTTCAGCATCTAATGAGATGACCATATGGTTTTTTTCCTTCAGTTTATTTATATGATGGATTACATTGATAGATTTTCGTATGTTGAACCAGCCCTGCATCTCTGGGATGAAGCCTACTTGATCGTAATGGATAATTTTTCTAATGTGTTCTTGGATTCGGTTAGCCAGTATTTTATTGAGAATTTTTGCGTCAATGTTCATGAGTGAGATTGGCCTGTAATTCTCTTTCTTGGTTGAGTCTTTGTGTGGTTTAGGTATCAGGGTAACTGTAGCTTCATAGAAGGAATTTGGCAGTGACTCTTGTGTTTCTATATTATGAAATACCTTAAGGAGTATAGGTATTAGGTCTTCTTGGAAGTTCTGGTAGAATTCCGCATTGAAACCATCTGGTCCTGGGCTCTTTTTGGTAGGGAGGTTTCTGATAACAGTTTCTAATTCTTCGCGACTAACAGGACGATTTAGAGCATTTACCTGGTCCTGGTTTAACTTTGGTATATGGTATTTATCTAAAAAACTGTCCATTTCTTTTACATTTTCCAATTTTGTGGCATACAGGCTTTTGTAGTAAGATCTAATGATTCTCTGAATTTCCTCTGTGTCTGTGGTTATGTCCCCCTTTTCATTTCTGATCTTATTAATTTGCGTGTTCTCCCTCTGCCGTTTGATTAGTTTGGCTAAGGGTTTGTCAATCTTGTTGATTTTCTCCAAGAACCAGCTTCTTGTTTCATTGATTCTTTGGATTGTTTTCTGTGTTTCTATTTTGTTGATTTCTGCCCTCAATTTGATTATTTCCAGTCTTCTACTTCTCCTAGGTGAGTCTGCTTCTTTTTTTTCCAGAGCTTTCAGGTGTGCTGTTAAGTCACCAATGAGCGCTTTCTCCGTTTTCTTTAAGTGGGCACTTAGTGCTATGAACTTTCCTCTTAGCACTGCTTTCATTGTGTCCCATAGGTTTGAGTATGTTGTGTCTTTGTTTTCATTAAATTCAAGAAAGACTTTAATTTCTTTCTTTATTTCTTCCTTGACCCAGGTGTGGGTCAGTAGTTGACTTTTCAGTTTCCATGAGTTTGTGGGCTTTCTGGGGGTAGCATTGTTGTTGAATTCTAATTTTAATCCATGGTGATCCGATAAGACACAGGTGGTTACTAATATTTTTTTGTAACTGTGGAAGTTTGCTTTGTTACCAAGTATATTTTCAATTTTCGAAAAGGTTCCATGAGCCGAAGAGAAGAAGGTATATTCTTTTCTATTTGGGTGGAATGTTCTATAGATGTCTGTTAAGTCCATTTGGTTCATTACCTCCATTAAGTCTTTCAATTCTCTGTTAGGTTTCTGTCTGATTGACCTGTCCATTGGTGAGAGAGGGGTGTTGAAGTCTCCAACTATTAGTGTGTGTGGTTTGATGGCTGCCTTGAGTTCTAGAAGTGTTTCTTTTACATAAGTGGGAGCTTTTATATTAGGGGCATAGATATTCAGGATTGAGACTTCATTCTGATGGATTTTTCCTGTTATGAGTATAAAGTGTCCCTTTCCATCTCTTCTGATTGATTTTAGTTTGAAGTCAACTTTGTTGGAAATTAGTATGGCCACACCCGCTTGTTTCTTAGGGCCATTTGCTTGATAAACCTTTTCCCAACCCTTTACTCTGAGTAGGTGTCTGTCTTTGTGGTTGAGGTGTGTTTCTTGTAAACAGCAAAATGTTGGATCCTGTTTTCGTATCCAGTCTCTTAGCCTGTGCCTTTTTATAGGTGAATTGAGTCCATTGATATTAAGTGATATTAATGACCAGTGGTTGTTAACTTCAGTCATTTTTAGTAGTAGAGTTTGTGTGTTTCCCTTCTTCTAGTTGTGCTGGTGAAGGGTTGCTAGATGCCTGAGTTATTGTGGGCATTGTTGGACTCCTTGGTTTGTGATTTTCCTTCTATTACTTTCTGCAAGGCTGGATTTGTGGCTGCGTATTGTTTAAATCTGTTTTTGTCCTGGAATATCTTGTTTTCTCCATCAATGGTGAATGCCAGCTTTGCTGGATATAATAGTCTAGGCTTGCATCCATGTTCCCTTAGTGTCTGTAGCACATCTATCCAAGCTCTTCTGGCTTTCATGGTTTCCATTGAGAAATCAGGTGTAATTCTGATAGGTTTCCCTTTATATGTTACTTGACCTTTTTCCTTTGCAGCTCTTAATATCTGTTCTTTATTCTGTATGTTTTGTGTTTTGATTATTATATGGCGTGGGGATGCTTTCTTTTGATCCAGTCTATTTGGTGTTCTGTAGGCTTCTTGTACCTTCATAGGAACATCCTTCTTTAGGTTGGGGAAGTTTCCTTCTATAATTTTGTTGGATATGTTTTCTGGGCCTTTGAGTTGTAATTCTTCTCCTTCTTCTACCCCAATTATTCTTAGGTTTGGTCTTTTCATGGTGTCCCAGATTTCCTGAATGTTTTGTGTTAAGAATTTGTTAGATTTGTTTAGTTCTTTAATCTGTGAGTTTATTTCCTCTATAGTATCTTCAGAGTCCGAGATTCTTTCTTCCATCTCTTGTATTCGGTTGGAAATACTTGTCTCTGAAGTTTCTGTTCGTTTACTCAGAGTTTCCATTTCCAGTCATCCTTCAGATTGTGTTTTCTTCAATACCTCCATTTCATTTATCAGGTCTTGTACTGTTTCCCTTACCTGTTTGATTGCTTTTTCTTGTTTTTCTTGTTTTTCTTGGGTATCTTTGAGAGATTTATTTATTTCGTCTACCTTTTTGTTTGTCAACTCCATTTCTTTATGGCAGTTTTTTACCTCCTGTTTAAGGTCCTCTATTATTTTCATAAAGTACTGTTTAGGGTCGGATTCTTCTATATCTTCTGGGGTAGGGTGTTCAATTCTTGTTGTTTCAGGATGTCTGGATTGTGGTGATGTCATGTTGCCTTTCATGTTGTTGGAGGAGCTCCTGCATTGGCGCCTGTCCATTTCTTCCTTCAAAAGGAGCCCGGAGGCGTTTGGTGTCCTAGAGCAGTCTTTGCTGTGACTGAAACTGGTTGGATCTCCCCTGTGTCAGAGGAGGACCTATTCCTTGCGTCACAATCTGAAGAAGCCCGCACTCCCTTGCAGGAATCCTCAGACCTGCCTGTAGGCCAGAGTCTGACTCCTCTGGGTGGATGGCCAGTTCAGATGGAATGTCAGGGCCCAGAATAGTGTTTTATATTTCCATCCATTTGCATGCAAATTTCAAGATGTCATTGTTTTTTACGGTTGAGTAGTACTCTAATGTGTATATATTCCACACTTTCTGTATCCATTCTTCCATTAAAGGCCATCTAGGTTGTCTCCAGGTTCTGTCTATTACAAATAATGCTGCTATGAACATAGTTGAACAAAAACTTTTATAGTGTGATAGGGCATCTCTTGGGTATATTCCCAAGAGTGGTATTGCTGGGTACTGGGGTAGGTTGATTCCGAATTTCCTGAGAAACCACCACACTGATTTCCAAAGTGGTTGCACAAGTTTGCATTCCCACCAGCAGTAGATGAGTGTACCCCTTACTCCACATCCTCTCCAACAAAGGCTATCATTAGTGTCTTTGATTTTAGCCATTCTGACAGGTGTAAGATAGTATCTCAACGTTGTTTTGATTTGCATTTCCTTGATCGCTAAGGAGGTTGAGTATGACCTTAAGTGTCTTTTCGCCATTTGAACTTCTGTTGAGTATTCTCTGTTCAGTTCTGTGCCCCAATTTTTGAATGGGTTATTTAGCATTTTAAAGTCTAGTTTCTTGAGTTATATATATATATATATATATATATATATATATATATATATATATATATATATATATATTGGAGATCAGACCTTTGTCTGTTGCAGGGTTGGTGAAGATCTTCTCCCAGTCAGTAGGTAGCCCTTTTGTCTTAATGACAGTATCCTTTGCTTTACAGAAGCATCTCAGTTTCAGGAGGTTCCATTTATTCAATGTTTCCCTTAATGCCTGTGCTGCTGGGATTGTACATATGAAGTGGTCTCCTGTGCCCATGTGTTGTAGAGTACTTCCCACTTTCTCTTCTGTCAGGTTCAGTGTGTTCAGATTAATATTGAGGTCTTTAACCCATTTGGACTTGAGTTTTGTGCATGGTGATAGATATGGATCTATTTTCATTCTTCTACAGGTTGACATCCAGTTATACCAGCACCATTTTTGAAGATGCTTTCTTTCTTCCATTGTATTCTTTTAGCTCCTTTGTCAAAAATCAGGTGTTCATTGTTTTGTGGGTTAATATTCGGGTCTTCTATTTGATTCCATTGGTCGACTTCTCTGTTTTTATGCCAATAACAAGCTGTTTTCAATACTGTAGCTCTGTAATAGAGTTTGAAGTCAGAGATGGTAATGCCTCCAGAAGTTCCTTTATTGTATAAGATTGCTTTAGCTATCCTGGGTTTTTTGTTTTTGCATATAAAGTTGATAATTGTTCTCTCAAGGTCTGTGAAGAATTCTGAGGGGATTTTAATGGGGATTGCATTGAATCTGTAGATTGCTTTTGGTAGAATTTCCATTTGTTCTATGTTGATCCTCCCAATCCAAGAACAAGGGAGATCTTTCCATTTTCTGGTATCCTCTTCAATTTCTTTCTTTAAAGACTTAAAGTTCTTGTCAAGTACATCTTTCACTTCCTTGGTTAGAGTTACCCCAAGATAATTTATGCTTTTTGTGGCTATCATGAAAGGTGATGCTTCTCTGATTTCCCTCTCTGCGTCTTTATCCTTTGTGTATAGGAGGGCAACTGATTTTTGGAGTTGATATTATATCCTGCCACATTACTGAAGGAGTTTATCAGCTGTAGGAGTTCTTTGGTAGAGTTTTTCGGGTCGCTTATGTACACTATCATATCATCTGCAAATAACGAAAGTTTAACTTCTTCCTTTCCAATTTGAATCAACTTCATCTCCTTATGTTCTCTTATTGCTATTGCAAGAACTTCAAGCACTGTATTGAAGAGATATGGAGAGAGTGGACAGCCTTGTCGTGTTCCTGATTTTAGTGGAATGGCTTTGAGTTTTTCTCCATTTAGTTTGATGTTAGCTGTTGGCTTGCTGTAAATAGATTTTATTATATTTAAGTATGACCCTTATATCCCTAACCTCTCCAAGACCTTTATCATAAAAGTGTGTTAAATTTCATCAAATGCATTTTCAGCATCTAATGAAATAATCATATGTTTTTGTCTTTAAGTTTATTTATATTAAGGATTACATTGATAGATTTGTGAATGTTGAACCAGCCCTTCATTTCTGGGATGAAGCCTACTGGATCACAATGGATAATTTTTCTAATGCGTTCTTGGATTCGGTTTGTCAGTGTTTTATTGCAAATTTTTGCATCAATGTTCATGAGTAAGATTGGCCTATAATTCTCTTTCTTGGTTGAGTCTTTGTGTGGATTTGGTATCAGGGTAACTGTGGCTTCATAAAAGGAATTTGGCAATGACTCTTTGTATCTATATTGTGAAATACATTATAGGTATTAGCTCTTCTTGGAAGTTCTGGTAGAATTCTGCATTGAAATCATGTGGTCTTAGGCATTTTTTGGTGGGGATGTTTTTGATAACAGCTTCTAATTCTTCGCGACTAACAGGTTTATTTAGATTGTTCACCTGATCTTGTTTCAAATTTGGTATATGGTACTTATCTTTAAAAAAGTCCATTTCTTTTACATTTTCCAATTTTGTGGCATACAGGCTTTTGTAGTAAGATCTAATGATTATCTGAATTTCCTCTGTGTCTGTGGTTATGTCCCCTTTTTCATCTCTGATCTTATTAATTTGTGTGTTCTCTCTCTGCCATTTGATTAGTTTGGATAGGGGTTTGTCAATGTTGATTTTCTCCAAGAACCACCTTTTTATTTCATTGATTCTTTGGATTATTTTCTGTGTTTCTATTTTGTTGATTTCAGCCCTCATTTTTATAATTTCCAGTCTTCTACTCCTCCTGGATGAGTCTGTTTCTTTATTTCTAGAGCTTTCAGATGTGCTGTTAAGTCTCCAATATGTGCTTTTTCCATTTTCTTTAAGTGAGCAGTTAGTGCTATGAACATTCTTCTTAGCACTCCTTTCATAGTTTCCCATAGGTTTGAGATTGTTGTATCTTTATTTTAATTAAATTCAAGGAAGACTTCAATTTCTTTCTTTATTTCTTCCTTGACCCAGAAGTGATTCAGTAGTTGACTGTTCAGTTTCCATGTGTTTGTAGGCTCTCGGGGGTAGCATTGTTGTTGAATTCTAGCTTTAATCCATGGTGATCCAACAAGAAACAGGTGGTTACTATTTTTTTTTTGTACCTGTGAAAATTTGCTTTGTTACCGAGTATATGGTCAATTTTCGAGAAGGTTCCATGAGCTGCAGAGAAGAAGGTATATTCTTTCCTATTTGGGTGATATGATCTATAGATGTCTGTTAAGTCCATTTGTTTCATTACCTTCATTAATTGTCTTATTTCTTTGTTAGGTTTCTGTCTGATTGATCTGTCCATTTGTAAAAGTGGTGTGTTGAAGTCTCCTACTAATAGTGTGTGTGGTTTGATGACTGCCTTGATTTCTAGAAGTGTTTCTTTTACATAAGTGGGTGCTTTTATAATAAGGGCATAGATATTCAGGAGTGAGACTTCATCCTGATGAATTATTCCTGTTATGAGTATAAAATATCTATCTCAATCTCTTTTCATTGATTTTAGTTTGAAGTCATTTTTGTTAGAAATTAGTATGGCCACACCCACTTGTTTTTTAAGTCCATTTGCTTCAAAAACCTTTTCCCAACCCTTTACACTGAGTAGATGTCTGTCTTTGTGGTTGAGGTGTGTTTCTTGTAAGAAGCAGAATGTTGGATACAGTTTTTGTATCCAATCTCTTAGCCTGTGCCTTTTTATAGGTGAAATGAGTCCATTCGTATTCAGTGATTTTAATGGCTAGTGGTTGTTAACTCTGGTCATTTTTTTTTTTGGTAGTAGAGTTTCTGTATTACCTTTCTTTGAGTTATGCTGGTGATGGGTTGGTAGATGACTGAGTTATTGTAGGCAGTGTTGGCATTGTTGAGTTCCTTAAGTTGTGGTTTTCCTTCTATTCCTTTCTGTAAGGCTGGATTTGTGGCTACATATTGTTTAAATTTCTTTTTATCCTGAAATATTTTGTTTTTTCCATTGATAGTTACTGATAGTTTGATTGGGTATATTAGTCTGGGCTTGCAACCATGGTCTCTTAGTTTCTGCAGTACCTCTATCCAGGACTTCCTGGCTTTCATGGTTTTCATAGAGTAGTCCGGGGTAAGTCTGATAGGTTTACCTTTATAAGCTACTTGACCTTTTTCCTTTGCAGCTCTTAATATTCTTTCTTTAATCTGTATGTTTTGTGTTTTGATTATTATATGGCGAGGGGAATTTTTTTTTTTTTTTTGATCTAATCTATTCGGTGTTCTGTATGCTTCTTGAACCTTCATAGGAATATCTTTCTTTAGGTTGGGAAAGTTTTCTTCTATAATTTTATTAAATATATTTTCTGGGCCTTCTATTGTAATTCTTCTCCTTCATCTATTCCTATTATTTTTAGGTTTGGTCTTTTTATTGTGTCCCATATTTCCTGAATGTTTTGTGATGAGAATTTGTTGGACTTTCTGTTTTTTTTTTTTTTTTTTTTTTTGATCAGTGCATTTATTTTCTCTATGGTGTCTTCAGAAAATGAGATTATTTCTTCTATCTCTTGTATTCTATTGGTTATGCTTGTGTCTGTAGTCTCTGTTCATTTACCTAGATTTTCCATATCCAGCCCGCCTTCAGTTTGAGTTTTCTTCATTGCCTCCATTTCAGTTTTCAAATCTTGAACTGTTTCCATTTCCTGTTTGATTGTTTTTTCTTGGTTTTCCAGGGTATCATTTACGGATTTACTCATTTCTTCAAACCTTTTGTTATACTTCTCATCCATTTCTTTAAGGGAGTTTTTCATATCCAGTTTAAGGGTATCTATCACTTTTACAATGTCCATTTTTTTCCATTTCTTCAAGATTAGGGTGTTCCAGTCCTTCTGTTGTAAGATCGCTACCCATCTCTTCCTTCAAATGCTCTTCAGTAGTTTTTCTGTTACAGGATTATGACCCCTTGTTGGCCAGGGGCCCCTCTGATGGATCTTCTGTTACAGGATAAGGGCTCCTTGTTGGGTAGGTACACCTCCGATGGGTCTTCTGTTACTGGATATTGGCTCCTTGCTGGGCAGGTATCTCACAGACAAAAGGCCCAGCTCACCACAGCCAAGCTGATTGAAACAAAGGGTCTCCCACCATTCACCACCAGGGCCCAGCCCCAATATGGGCCGAGCAGGGTGGTTTTGTGGTCATGAAGGAAGGGAGCAGAGCCTTAGGGACGCTGGGATGGGATAGGAAGAGAAGGGCAGGAGGAGCGGGGAGAAACCCCTGCAGAATAACCAGAAAGATTAGGGGGTCGAGGATTGTCTGTGCTCTTTGACCCAGGCTTCTGCAGCCCACTGTTCAGAAACACACTCACTCCTCCACTGGGTCTTCTGTTACAGGCTACTGGCTCCTTGCTGGGCAGGTATCTCACAGACAAAAGGCCCAGCTAGCCACTGGCAAGTTGAGTGAAACAAAGGATCTCCAGCCACTCACCACTGGTTCCCAGCCCCAATATGTGCAGAGCAGGGCGGTTTTGTGGCCCCGAAGGAGGGGAGCAGAGCCTTCTGTAAGACATTTTAAACTAATATTTCAAACAAAATTTGATGCACTAAAATAAAGAAGTTTAATATATATAAAGTATTGTTATTTATAGATTATAAAAGCCTAGACATCATTTGCAATAGTATAATTGTAGTAAAATAATTAAGCAAACAATTATAAACTTCTGAAGATATAGAACTATATAAAGGAATTATAATATTGTCTTGGCTAAAACAACACTGAATGATTAGAAGGGCATATTAATGTACTTCATTTCATATAATAATGATCAATTTTAATAGATGGATAAATTTAGTAAAATCCCATAAAACAGGAATCATATTTTAGATATGATTATTTTCATTGTTTACAAAATAATTAAGCAAACATATCTTGAAAATTCTTGAGAAAGAACTAGAGTGGATTTTGTGATTATATAGTAAAATATGTGATGAAAAATCCATTAAACAGACAGGAAATGCTGAAAGTGGGTGCTTTTGTTACAGCAAAAGAACTAGTAGGGTTATCATAAAACTATACTAGTATATATGCTTTCTGTATCTATGCCTGGGGCCCACAAACATTAAAAAGTCTTGTTTGCTCAAGTTGCTACCTCTTATTTCCTATTATACCATTAAATCTCTAGCATAATAATAATGGGCAGAAAATGATAAGCTTCAAGATGGAAAGAAACATGTTAGGGAAATTCAAAGACAAAACTATCAATACAGTAAGTATTGCATATAATCAAATAATAAATAATTTTACCATGAGTAATTTTTCCAATGTTTGACCTTCCAAATATTTATTGTGTTAAGAAACAAGATAAGATGTTGGACTGAATCTGTAGATTGTTTTTGATAAGATTGTCATTTTTTTATTATGCTGATCTTGCCTATCAAAGAGCAAAGGAGATATTTACATTTTCTGATATGTTCTCCAATATCTTCCTTCAAAGACATAAAGATTTGTCATACAGGTTTTTTAGTTCTCTGGTTAGGGTTACCCCAAAATATTTTATATTATTTTTTGTTATTGTGAATGGTGATATTTCTCTGATTTCTTTCTCAATTCCTTTATCATTTGTATATAGGAGAGCTACTGAATTTCTTGAGTTGATCTTGTAGCCTTCCACATTACTGAAGGTATTTATCAACTCTAGGAGTTTCTTCATCTAATTTTTGGGGGTCACTTATGAATACTAATTATTATGTTGTCTCCAAATAGCAAAAGTTTGACTTCTTCCTTTCTAATTTTTACCCTCTTCATCTACTTTTGCTGTCTTATTTCTTTGAGTACTATACTGAATAGATATGAAGACAGTAGACAGCTTTGTCTTGTTCCTGATTTTAGTGGAATCATTTTGAGTTTCTCTCCATTTAATTTGATGTTGGCTGTCAGCTCGCTATATATTACTTTTATTATATTTAGATATGTTCCTTGTATCTTTCCAAGGTCTTTATCATGAAGTGATGTTGGATTTCAGTACCTAATGAAATGATCATATGTTGTTTTTTTCTCTTCAGTTTATTTATATGGTTGATTACATTGATATATTTTCATATGTTGCACCATCTCTGCATCTGTGGGATGAAGCCAACTTGATCATGGTAGATGATTTTTTTGATGTGTGTTTGGATTCAGTTTGCCAGTATTTTATTGAGCATTTTTACATCAGTGTTCATGGGGGAGATTTGTCTGTTTTTCTCTTTCATGTTGAGTTTTTGTGTGGTTTGTTTATCAGGGTAATTATAGCTTCGTAAAGAGAGTTTGGCAAGGTTCCTTCTGATCTTATTGTATGGAACAATTTGAGAAATATAGGTATTAGCTCTTCTTCAAAGTTCTGGTAGAATTCTGTACTAAAACCATCTGTCCATGGGCATTGATTGGTTGTGAGACTTTTGATAACTGCTTTTATTTTCTTAGGGGTTATAGATCGATTTAAGTTGTTCACCTGGTCTTGATTTAAAGTTGATATGTGGTCCCTATCCAGAAAGTTGTCCATTTCTTTTACATTTTCCCATTTTGTAGAGTATAGGTTTTTCAAGTATGACCTAATAGTTCTCTGGACTTCCTCTGTGTTTGTTGTTGTTTTGTTCCCCGTTTTATTTCTGATTTTGTCAATTTGAATATTCTATCTCTGCCTTGTGGTTAGTTTGGATAAGGTATTGTTTATTGTTAATTTTTTAGAAGAACCAACTCTTTGTTTCATTGATTATCTGTAGTTTTCTTTGTTTATATTTTATTGATTTCAGCCCTCAATTTTATTATTTCCTGTCATCCTCTTCTGGGTGAGTCTGCTCCTTTTGTTATAGAGCTTTCCAGTATGCTGTTAAGTCACTAGTGAGAGATTTTTCCACTTTTTTTATGGAGGCACTTAGTGCTATGAACTTTTCTCTTAGCACTGCTTTCCTAGTGTCCCATAGGTTTGGGTATGCTGTGCCTTCATTTTCATTGAATTCTAAGAAGTCTTTAATTTCCTTATTTCTTCCTTGACCTAGAGGTAATTCAGATGAGAATTCTTCAGTTTTCACGATAGCTTATGCTAAAAAGTATGTCGAGTCCCGGAAACATTCCTCCATTGCTGGTAGGAGTGCAAACTCATACAACCACTTTGAAAATTATTATGATGGTTTCTCAGAAAATTGGGAATTGATTTGCCTCAAGTCCCAGCAATTCCTCTCTCAGGCATATACCCAAAAGATGCACACTTATACCACAAGGACCTTTGTTCAGCTGTGTTCACAGCAGCAACATTTTTAATAGCCAGAACCTGGAAACAACCTAGATGCCCCTCAATCAAAGAATAGATTAAGAAAATGTGGTGCATTTACACAATGGACTACAACTCAGTGGTTAAAAAAATGGCATCTTGAAATTTGCAGGCAAATGGATAAAACTAGCAAAAACCATCTTGAGTGATGTAACCCACACCCAGAAAAATCAAACACTGTTGTACTCACTCATAATTGTATTTAGACATACAGCAAAGGGTAACCATCCTATAGTCCACAAACCCAGAGAAGCTTGGTGACAAGGAGAACCCCAAGAGAGACATTCATGGATCCCCTGTAAAGGGGAAGTAGACAAAATCTCCTGAGAAAATTGGGAGTTGGGTGGGGGAGGAGAAGGGAGTGCAGAAGGAGAGAGAGAGGGATGAAGGGGAGTAAGAGGAGAACATGAGAGAATGGGATGGCTGAGATGGGGGAAAGACAAAGAGGAAGAGCAAGGAAAAAAATACCTTGATTGATGTGTAGGGCTAGTAAGAAACCTGATACTAGAGAAATTCCCAGGAATCCACAAGGATGACCCCAGCTAAGACCTTAACTGACCTTACCCTGAAATCATATTTATGACTACCTAAATTGTCATCATCAAATCTTCATCCAGCACCTGATAAAACCAGATGTTGAGATATACAACTAAGCACTATGCTGAGCTTCCAAGGTCCAGTCAAAGTGATGGAGGAGTGATAATATGAGGAATGAGGTCAAGACCATGATGGAGATACCCATAGAAACAGCTGACCTGAACTAGTGGGAGCCCACTGATTCTGAACTGATAGTGGGGAAACCTGCAGAGGACCAGACTCGGTTCTCTGAATGTGGGTAATGGTTGTGTGGCTGGGGCAGTCTGTGGGGTCACTCACATTGGGACAAGGACCCATTTCCTTTGGAGGGATACCTTGCTCAGACTAGATATAGGGAGACAGCCCTTGGTCCTGCTTCAAATTGATTTGCCAGACTTTGCTGACTCCCCATGGCAATCCTTACCCTCTGTAAGGAAAGGATGGATGATGGGGTGGGGAGAAAGTGGGGAGGGGCAAAAGTTGGGCAGGAAGTGGGAACTTAGATTGGTATGTAAAATGATAATAGGTTGGTTTTTTAAAAAAAGAAACAAGATAAGACATACTATGGAAGGGTAAAGCTTGTTAAAAGAATATGACTCATCTATGATGTAGATTTTCATCTTATTGGAACCAGATGCAGAGAGCCACAACCAAATCACCTGACCCAGCTCCAGGAATACAATCTAAAAGATGGAGGAGGGAATATATGAGTAAGGGAGCTCAATATCTTAATCAACAAATCTACAGAGACAGCTGAACCAAGCTCTTAGAAACTCCTGAACTCTAGACCAACAGCGGTGGAGCCCCAATGGTCACAAATTTGGCCCCTCATATTTGGTGATAAAGCTTGGACTATCTGTGAGGCACCTGGTAGTAGAACCAGGATCTATTCCTGGCGCATAAGCTAGCTTATTTTGGAGCCCATTCCTTATGGTGGGATTCCATGGGTGGCCTTAATGCAGTGGAAAGGGGCTTGGCCCTGCCTCAACTTATTTTGTCAGACTTTATTGACATCTTATGGATTCCCTTTCCCATTCAGAGGAGTGGAATGGGTTTGAACTGGTGAAAAAGTAGGGTTCAGGTGAGGGAAGGAGGTGGGGGTGAGAACTGTAATGGAATGAAAATTAAATTTAAAAAATTAAATTAAAATAAAAAAACAATGATGATGAGTTAGCTTTACATTTTGGAAGACTGTAAGTTATTATAGATCCTTATAATAATTAGAAAAAAGTATATAGTCAGCTATAAAAAACAATTAGTGGACAAAAACTGGAAAGGAAATACCTATAGTTTTTCTTGCTTGGCATGTTTTTCTTTTTTATCTGGCATGGTATGTATAAGGTTGTGTGTTTGCCAATATTAAAAGAATAGTTCTATTTTTCTATTTAGTGAGATTAATATCTTCTTTAGAAAAGGAATTAGGATGGAGGTTCTAACACATCAAAGCTTATCCACAATAATGTGCTTCATCTAAAAATCAGCTAATACCTAATAGGTCAATAATCTTTTTTATTAATTAAAAATTTCCACCTCCTCCCATTCTCCCATTTCCCTCCCACTCCCCCACTCCCCCTCCTCCTCACTCTCCAGTCCTAAGAGAAGTCAGGGTGCCCTGCCCTGTGGAAAGTTCAAGGGCCTCCCCCTCTATCCAGGTCTAGAAAGGTGTGCATCTAAACAGATTAGGCTCCCAAAAAGCCAGTACTCAAAGTAGAATCTGTATCTGGTGTTATTATCATTGGCTTCTCAGTCTGCCCTCATTGTCAGCCACATTCAGAGAGTCCGATTTGATCATATGTTCATTCAGTCCCATTCCACCTGGCATTGGTGAGCTTCCATTAGATCAGTCCCACCATCTCCAAGGGTGGACGCACCTGTCACAGGCCTGACTTCCTTGCTCATGTTCTCCTTCCTTCTACTCTTCATCTGGGCCTTGGGAGCTCAGTCCAGTGCTCCAATGTGGGTCTCTGTCTCTATCTCCATACCTCGCCAGATGAAGGTTTTTTATCAATGGCTTCTCAATCAACCCCCCCCCCCCCATTTCAGCCACATACAGAGAGTCCAGTTTGGTCACATGTTCATTCAGTCCCCATCCAGCTGGATTTGGTTAGCTCCCATTAGAACAGGCACACTGTCTCAATGGGTGGACCAACCCCTCGTGGTCCAGACTTCCTTGCTCATCTTCTCCCTCCTTCAAGAAACTGGACATGAAAATTCTAATTAACCCAATTAAAAATGGGGTACTGAACTGAACAGAGAATTCTCAGCAGACAAAGTACAAATGACCAAAGACACTTAAGGTCATGTTCAATCTCCTTAGTCATCAGGGAAATGCAAATCAAAACAACTTTGGGATACCATCTTACACCTGTCAGAATGGCTAAAATCAAAAACACCAAAGATAGCCTATGCTGGAGAGGATGTAGAGTAATGGGAACACTCTTCCATTGCTGGTGGGAATGCAAACTGTGCAACCACTTTGGAAATCAGTGTGGCGGTTTCTCAGTACATTGGGAATCAATCTACCTCAGGATCCAGCAATACTACTCTTGGGAATATACCTAAGAGATGCCCAATCATACTACAAAAACATTTGTTCAACTATGTTCATAGCAGCGTTATTTGTAATCGCCAGATGCTGGAAACAACCTAGATGCCTCTCAATGGAAGAATGGATTTAAAAAGTGTGGAATATATACACATTAGAGTACTACTCAGCAGTAAAAAATAATGACATTTTGAATTTTGCATGCAAATGGATAGAAATAGAAAACACTATCCTAAGTGAGATAACCCAAACCCAAAAAGAGGAATATGGTATGTACTCACTCGTTAGTGGAATCTAGCCATAAACAAAGGACATTAAGCCTAGAGAAGCCAAATTACAAAGTGAACCCAAAGAAAAACATAGATCCTCTTGGAAATTGGAAGCAAAAAAGATTGATGGGCAAAAGTTGGGAGCATGGTGGTGGGGGTAGGAGTGGGAGTGGGTTTGAGGGAAGGGGAGAGGGGGAGAGAAAAGGGAGAAGGGAAAGACTGGAGACAGCTTGGGGGAGTGGGAGGGTGGAGATAGGGGAAGGGCAGATAAAGGAGCAGGGAAGAAGTTATCTAATGGAGGGGTTCTTCTATCAATCTGTTGATTTCATTGGTTAATTAATAAAGAAAACTGCTTGGCCTAATAGGTTAGAAAATAGGTGGGTGGAGTAGACAGAACAGGAAGAAGGAAGTGGGGTGGATGGCTCAGACAATTGCCCTGCCTCTGCAACCAGATGAGATGAAGCTCCAGCCCAAGATGGACATATGCTAGAAACTAAATGGTAAGGCACCACTTCGTGGTACTACACAGATTATTAGATATGGGTTAATCAAGATGTGAGTAAGAGGCTGAAAATAATGGGCCAGGCAGTGTTTAAAAGAATACAGTTTCCGTGTAATTATTTTGGGGCATAAGCTAGCCGGCAGCCGGGAGCCTGGCGGGATGAAAAGCAGGCCTGCCCGCCGAGCTCCTCACTACAGAACAATTTGTGTGTTGTTATTTCGGGTTTTAAGCTAGCCGGTGGCTGAGAGCAGGACAGCGGGAAGCTGCCAGCAGCTCAACACTACAGTTATCTACATTAAGGGAATCATTTTAGGGTTGCCAAGAGACTTGGTTCTAGAGAAGATCCCAGGTGATCAAGGGGATGTCGCCAGGTAGGTCCTTGGGCAGCAGAGTAGAGGGTGCCTGAATTGGCCTTGCCTCACTAACACAATGATGATTATTTCGACTATCACCATAGAATCTTCATCTGGCGATGGATGGAGATAGCGACAAAGTCCCTTATCAGAACAACAGAGTGAGCTCCCAAGATCCAATTGAAGAGCAGAAGGAGAGGGAAGATGAGCAAGGATATCTGGACCATGAGGGGATGGTCCACCCACTGAGACAGTGTGCCTGTTCTAATGGGAGCTCACCATAATCTTTTAATGTAATATTTCTCTGCCTTCGGACCAAGTGTTCAAATAAATGAGCCTATGGGAAACATTTTTTTTAAATTCAAACCACCAGAGAGATGATCTTGTCTTTGAAGGTATTCCATGATATATAACAATGATGGGAGTCCTCTTTGCTTTATTCCAAAATACCACATTTTTATTAGTTGATAATCACAGGTATTTGTTACAGTGCAAGAAATATAATAGACAAAAGAGATATTTAGGATTTTCTTCTTTGTTTTTCTATATTGGGCAAATGTGGAAGAGCCTTTACCAATGGTTATAAATGAAGCTTGGAGAGTTTGCAGAAGATTGAAGAAGACAAATGAAAAGGAGATAATTATTATCAGAGCACAATATGAAATATGATAAGGGCTTAGAAAATCAGAATGATAACATAAATATGTACAGTCAAATTGAGTCTGGTGAACTTTTTGAAGAAAATGAAAAGTCTGTTGTAAATTAAACCAATATTGTCTTGTGTCACATAATGACCAAACCTGACTGAAGTTTATCTATGCCCTACCTTTGTGGGAATGTAAAGCATAAAGGTATTATACAAATTTATATAATGGAAGAAATGGCAAGAAATGAAATATTCCTAAAGTTTCATGATCATAACATGTATAAGGATGAAATTAGATGTCTGATTTTAAGTATATACTCAAAGTCAAAATTGCTTAAAAATTTAATTGAAATACTTTAAACCATAAAACAGTAAAAATAAAATATAATTACAATATCTCAAGATGTTAGAATATTTGAAGAATTTTTGGATAAGAGTCAAAAAGAAAAACTGGATTAGGGGAATCTCCCTGTAATCCCAGCATTCAAGAGGAAAAAGTTGAATCATTACAAGATTGAGAAAATCTTTATATATATTGAGTTCCAGCATATATAAAAAGACCATGTCTCAAAAAATCAAGCATACAAAAACCCCAAAAGATATAAAATCAAGTGTTTTGATAAATGTGACTATATGAACTAAAAAATCTGCAGATAAAGGAAAACAATCACCTGAGTAAAAACATGTCTTAATAATTGGAGTTTTTGTCATATGAGTTTTTACTTGCTGTTTAGGTTTATTCCAAGATATTTTTATATTGTTTGTGCCTATTGGCAAGGGCATTGTTTCCCCGAATTCTTTCTCATAAAATTTATCATTTGAATATAGGACAACTACTAAATTTTTGTATTAATATCATATCTAGACCATTTGCTGAATTTTTTTTATCAAATGTAGGAGTTCACTGGTAGAAATTTGGGGTTGCTTATATATACTATCAAATTATCTACAAGTAATGGATTGCTTCTATTCCAACTTTTATCTTCCCTGATATCCTTCAGTTGTCTTATTGCTCTAGCTAGAATTTCAAGTATTATATTGAAGAGATATGAAGAGATGGGGAAGCATTTTCCTGTTCCTGGTTTTAGTAGTATTGCTGACTTTTTATCCATTTAATTTGATGATGTCTATTGACTTGATATATTTTGTCCTTATTTAGGTTAGCCATGTCAGTTATGTCCTTGATCTCTCCAACACTGTTCATCATGAATAGCTGTGACATTTTGTTAAAGCTTTTTCATCATATACTATTATGATTATGTGTTATGTAATTATTTCTTTAGTTTGTTTATATGATGGATTGCATTGACTGATTTTCATATATTGAATCAAGACAGCATCTTTGGGATGAAGCCTACTTGATTATGGTGGATGATATTTCTGATGTGCTCTTGGATTTAGTTTGAAACTATTTTTCACAGTATCTACAAACAATATAAAATATCTTGGGAAAACTCTAATGAAATAAGTGAGAGACTTGTATGGCAGAAACTTCAAGTCTTTAAAGAAAGAAATATCAGAAGTGAATATCTTGAAGAAGATATAAGAAGATGGAAAGATCTCCCATTCTAATGGGTAAGTAGAATTACCAAAGTAAAAGGTCATCCTACCAAAAGCAATCTACAGATTCAGTGCAATTACATCAAAATTTTAACACAAATACTTACTAACATTGAAATGACAATACTAAATTTTGTGTCAAAAAAGCAAAAATCAAGGATTGCTAAAACAATTCTAAATAATAATTTCTGGAGGTATCATTGTCCCTGCTTTCAATCTCTACTACAAATATTTAGTATTAAAATCCACATGTTAATGGCATAAAAATGGACATGTGATCAATGAAACTGAATTGAAAACACATACATAATGAACTCTTGCACATCTATGGATACATGATTTTTGATGCAGAAGCTATAAAGACTCACTGGATAGCAGACAGAATCTTCAACAAATAATTCTGGTCCAAGTGGGTGTTTGCATATAGAAGTATGCTACTAGACTTATATTTATCACCTGGCACAAAATTCAAGTCCAAGTTAATTAAAGACCTTAACATAAAACCAGATACACTTTACCTCTTAGAGGATAGTGGGGAACATCCTTGAAAACATCAGCAGAGGACATAATTTTCTAGAAAAAAACATTGATTGTACAGGCACTAAGATCAAAAAATTAATTGACAGGACCTCCTGAAACTGAAAAGGTTCTGTAAGGCAAAGGAGACCATTAATATAACAAAACAGCAGCCTACAGAATGGAAAAAGTTTTTCACCAGCTCCACATGTAATAGAGTGCTAATATACAAAATGTATACAGAACTAAATAAACTAGACATCTAAAAAACAAACAATCTAATTAAAAAATAAGGTACAGTTCTAAGCATAATTATCAACAGACTCATATCAAATACCTGAGAAACAATTAAAGAATAGTAACATCCTTAGTCATCAGAGAACTACAAATCAAAACCACTTGAGATTCTGTCTTATTCCTGTTCAGAATGACTAAGATCAACAACACAAATGACAACAGTTCAGCTGGCAAGGGTGTGGAGTACAGAGGAACATTCCTTCAGTTGTGGTGGGAGCATAAACTTGTACAGCCTCTATGGAAATCAATATAGTGAGGGGTTCCTAAAAAAATGTGAATTTATCTACCTAAAGATATAGCCACACCACTCATGGACAAATACCCAAAAAATGCTCTTTTATACCTCAAAGATACTTGCTCAACTATGCTCATTCCTGCTTTATTTTTAAGAGTCAAAAACTGGAAATAACCTAGATGTCCCTCAAGTGAGGAATGGATAAAAAATGTGGTACATTTGCACAATAGAGTATTACTCAGCTATTAGAACAAAGGACAACATTAAATTTTCAGAGAAATATATGGAACTAGAAAAACAATCATTCTGAGTGAGACAACCCAGAAAGACAAACAAGATATGTAAGAACATAAGTTGATGTTAGCTTTTAAGTAAAGGATAATAATAATACAATCCATAGATTTTAAGAATTTAAACCAAGAGGAAGTCTTGGAGGAAGCATGAATCTCTCTGGGAAGGATAAATAGAATAGATATTCAGGGTAGATCGGGATTTTGTCAATAGGAATAGGATGGATCATGTTACGGAAGCAGAGACTGATTGACAACAAGAGGAGGGACTATTAGAATTGGTGGGCAATTCGGGCGAAATATGGAAATGATATAGATATGAATAATTTGCATTGGTATGGATTTTAAGGTCAATTTTGTTATATGTATATGTATTTCTGATACTGATTAAGGTATTGTGATTGTGTAGTTCATTTTAAAAATGTAATGTATAATTAAGAAATATAGGTTGTTAATGGATAATCATCAATAATAGTAAAGCTTATAGTCATATTAGTTAGATTTTCTAGATATATAGAGATATATTTCAGTTAGATAGACATTCTTCATATCGTTCAAAGACTATAGAACATGCATTTAATATGTTTTTAATAACTTAGGACTTTTCATGACAATGAGACATGTCTGCTCCTGGTAGCACCAATCTACTTCAAGAAGATGGGCATCGAAGAGGATCCTTATGGAGTTTGATAGCCATTTGGGCAAGAAACTGCTCTTGCCTTGACTCTTGCATAAACTGGACGCAGAGAAACCTTAGAGAGAGGACTACTGAACTTGCCTAAAGGTGAGATGATCTTTCTGGGTTCCTGATTCATGAAAGAGTCTGTGAGACATTCTACAGGACACAGCAGATACTGACTGAACTGCCTTTGAAATTTCCTGCATCATGGAAATGTCTGCTGGAAACTATGGGCCTGAAGGCCGAAGATGGATGCCCCAACGGTACAGAGGAACTTTGGATGACTGTCCAGGCAGCGAGATGTCTCTGTGATTTCTAGAGTTTTGGAAGTAGCTTACTTCTTGTTCACCTAGGTAATATTATACCCTTCTGGAGTCTTTGATGGAGTTGAAGAATAGATAGAAAGTTATAGTTTTCCTTATGTATGATAAAAGATAAGGTATATATAAATATTGTAACTGTAATTCTTACTTGATAACTGTTTTGTTATGTAATTTTGCTATGTTAAAGTTAAGGCCTTCTTTTTTGTTTAAACAGAAAAAGGGGAAATGATGTGGGAGGGTCTTCTGTTTTAATAAAGAAACTGCCTTGTCCAGCCCTTAGGTGGGTGGAGTAGACAGAACAGGAAGAAGGAAGTGAGGTAGATGGCTCAGTCAGATGCCACGCCTCTCCTAAGTTAGTCAGACTGCCATGTGGAGATGCCAGATGCCATGAAGTCAGCCACCAGGTCAGATGTGCTGAATCTTTCCCGGTAAGACACCACTCATGGTGTTACACAGATTATTAGATATGGGTTAATCAAGATGTGAGTAAGAGGCTGAAACTAATAAGCCAGGCAGTATTTAAAAGAATACAGTTTCCGTGTAATTATTTCGGGCATAAGGTAGCTGGCGGCGGGAAGCGGCCTGCAGCTCATCACTACATGGAAACAGTGTAGTTGAAACTTCCTAGAACCTATGATGGACACTCTAGCAAGGACTCCAAGTAATGTATGGACCTTAAACTACCCAAAAGCTGTCATCAAGCTAGTCTTCCAGTGGTGAGACTTGGGGACCAACAAAGACACAAAACCTTTTACCACAAAACTGTCCTACCTGTGAGATGTAATCTGCCACCAAACTCCAAGCACTTGAATATTTTCCCCAGGGCCAGCTCTTTCGCACAACACTAGCAGGCTACATAGGCACAAACATAAGCTGCACCAGTTGGAAAAACAGAAGAGTGTCTTGCCTGTCAGCTGTGTTGTCCAGAAATTAAATTTCAGGGCATATCCTGTGCCCATACCACTCCCATCCCAGCATCAGCAAGGCAGCTAGGTCCTGCCCTCACCTCTGGTGGAAATTCTTTGTTCTGCTTTGCAGTCCCCACTTGTCTGCATGTAAATGAGAGGCGTGCCTCTAGGCTGTGATCCCACCTCTGCAATACTTTGGACTCTGTCCTTCCAAGACCCACTCTGCTGCCGAACCCCATGTGCTTTAACATCCTCTCCATGGCCAATCCTCTCCTGCAACCCAAGTAGACTATATAGGGATAGGTACAAATCATACCAGTTGGGAAATTAGCAGACTATATGCACACAGGTGTAAACCATAACAGTTGGAAAACCAGGAACAGGCACACGCCACACCAGGTAGAAGAAAATATGAGTAATGCAGGTATAAGAGCACATTCAACAAATAAAAGAGCAATATTGCACCACCAGACCCCAGTGATCCTGCAAGACCTGAATATCCTATGTAGTTGAAACACAAGGATACCAACATAAAAATTACTTTATGAAGAAAATAGAGGCTTTTAAAGAGGAAATGAAAATTTCCCTTAAAGAAATCAAGGAAAAGACAAAAATTGGAAGAAATAAATAAATCCCTCAAAGAAAGCCAAGAAACCCAAGAAAAAACAATTAAATATGTGAAGGAAATGTTTCAAGACTTCAAAACTGAAATAGAAATACTAAAGAAAATACAAACTGATGCAATTCTGGAATGGAAAATCTGGGTAAATGAACAAGAACTGCAAACATCATCAACAGAATACAAGAGATGGAAGAGAGAATCTCAGGCATTGAATCAATGTAGAGAAAACAGATTCATCAGTCAAACAAAATGTTACATACAATAAATTCCTAACACAATGAAAATGAATCCACAACATACCCAATCTTACAGGATATAATGAAAGCAGTGATAAGAGAAAATTTCATAATTCAAAGTTCCTACATAAAGTATTTGGAGAAATTTCACGTGAGTGACTTAATAGCACACTTGAATTCTCTAGAACAAAAAGAAGCAAACTCACCCAGAGAAGCAGATGACAGTAAACAATCAAATTCAGGGCTGAAATCAATAAACTTGAAGCAAAGAGAACAATACAAAGAATCAATGAAACAAAGAGTTGTTTTTTTTTTTTATTTGAGAAAGCCAACAAGATAGACAAACACTTACCCAAATTAACCAAAAGGAGAATATCAAAATTAACAAAATCTGAAATGAAAAGGGGGACATAGCAACAGTCTCTGAGGAAATTCAAAGAATCATTAGGTCATACTTCAAAATCCTATACTTCACAAAATTGTAAAGTCTAAAAGAAATGGACAACTTTTTTGGATAGTTACCACATACCAAAATTGAACCAAGACTAGATAAACAATTTAAGTAGACCTATAGTGCCTAAGGAATAGTAACATTCATTAAAAGTCTCCCAACCAAAAAAAAAAATGTCTAGAGCCACATCAAACAACATTTTAGTGAAAAAATTCCTAAAGAGTTGTAGTGGAATATTGCTACACAGCACACTGACATTTGCAGCTGTATAACCATAAATAAAAATTAAAATATTAACTTCAGGATAGTGAGGCAATTGAGAAGTTTTAATTTCAATTTTCTGTGTAAAATTCACTGTTTTATTATTTAAAAACTTTATTTTTTTTTTACTCTAACAAAAATCTAGGGCCTTTTTTAAATGAAATACTAAGGTTAAACAAATCTGTCAGATAAAAGTTGGAAAAGGCAAGCCCCAAGATAAGGCACAAGCATCAGAGACCCACTTGTTTGCACACTCAGGAGTCCCATTAAAAAAAAAAAAACTAAACAAAAAGCTATATTATATATACCTAAATGACCTGGTACAGACCATGCATGCTGGCTCAGTCTCTGTAGTTTCATATGAGCTTTGCCCATGTTGATTTAAAAGTCTTTATTCTCCCAGTGTTCTCCATAATTTTTGGCTCCCACACTTTTTTCCTTGGGGCCCCTGAGCTCTGAGAGTAGCGAGTTGATGAAAATACCCAAATTAGAGTTGTGTGTTCTAGCATTTCTCTCTTTACCTACTTTCTCTCTTCTCTCCCTTCCTCCCTAAACATAATGCTTGGCTGTGGGCCTCTGTTCCCATCCGCTGCATAAGAGAGATTCTCTGATGATGGCTGAACAAGACACTTATTATACTTACATTTCTCTATATCTATTTATGTTAAAATATTCCTAGACAGGCACATGTTGTTGTTCAGGCCTATAATCCAAGCATTCTTAATTCTGAGAAAGACAGACTGTGGGTTCCATGCAGGCCTAGGTGACATACAATTTTCAGAGACAACAACCACCTTACATCAGAGTTTTAATAAAACTAAGCATGCTGTTCTGGACAAAATAATTTTATTATCGATTAACTGTTTGATTAATTCCAGGCTTCACTATATATTTCACATTTGTCTATAAATCACTATACAATTCAGGGTGAAACATAGTGCAAAGCAGTCCTCCTTCTTTAGCCTCACAAGCAGTAAGATTAAAAGTGTAGGCAACCAAACCAACTTTCTTTAATTTGTTTTTTCTTTTTTCCTACTGTTTCTATATGGCAGCTTATAGATTAGATATTTTAAATTTCTTTTTTTTTTTTTGGTTTTTTTGAGACAGGGTTTCCCTGTAGTTTCTAGAGCCTGTCCTGGAACTAGCTCTTGTAGACCAGGCTGGCCTCGAACTCAGAGATCCGCATGTCTCTGCCTCCCGAGTGCTGGGATTAAAGGCGTGCGCCACCACCGCCCGGCTTGAAATAAATAAAAATCTATACAAAAAATACCATGCAGATGCTATAGAAGTGGAAAACCAAATATATGTGCTTTTAACACACTCTGAGAAAAAACATTTGTGAATTCAAAATTTTACAATCAATGGAAATATTTATCAATTTAGTATGTTACAATTTGTTTTGAGAACAGTTACATAAGCTTATCAAATCTAGCATTGCCATTACAACATTTAGATAGCTAGCTTAATATTATCAAACATGAAGTTCATTGGAGATGGACTTCCCTTCATAATCAGCAGCTTATAAAACCAGGAATTTGAGATTTAGAACTCTGATTACTGGTAAAAGAATAGGATGTATGTGGTATCTCTGGACTTGGGAACATATGACCTTCTAAACTTCCTCTCAGGAAATTTTTAAATTTTATAAAATTTTACAAAATTTATAAAAGTATCTAATCAGAGTTATTTTATGAAAAACAAGGATCTACCATTGTCCCTTTTCTAAAAATCAATCATTTCTGTCTGACCACTCTACCAACACCCAACCCCCAAGGTGTAGAAAAGAACATGAAAGATTTTAAAAGCCTAAGTTCTGAGAGGAACATAATAAAACAGTGTTTTCTGGACATAATAAGACTGCTGTACTTATTAACAAATGGCATCTGTAGTAGCATATACAAGATCAAGCTAGTCTACATTCTTGCATGGAGTTAGAAAGTGTTCAAGAGCTCCTGCCCCTTAATGTAAAGCTGCTTGTTTCCTAGAGTAGAGAGGTCTATCACATTCCAGTCGATGTCCCTATATAGATAAGTATATAAACAGCACAAATTGGAAAATAGAGCTTTTTTTAAGAATTAGGATATGAAGTTAAAGGATACAGAGGTAGTGGTATTCTGAGAAGAGTTAGAGGGATAAATCGAAATAAATATGATCAAATACATAACCTTCTCAAAGAATTAATAAAATATATTTTAAAGGCAATAAATGCAATGGGCTTGTCAATTAACTAGAAAAGTTCAGGAAAACCTGTCTGTTTATAAAGAGTATAAGACCTAATCTGTATCTAAGCACAATTTTCTGTTTAACTTTTTCCATTCTTGATGACAGGTTTGTTTGTATCAAAACCTGCATACTGTGTCCATACCTTGTCAATAAACTAAAGAGACAAAGTAATGACAAATAGGAAAAATGTATTCATTGTGCTCTCATTTGTAAGAGTTAAGAGGTCCAATGAGCTCATGGCCATCTCCCAGGACCTGATATTTTGCTTAGGTTTAAATAGAGAGCAGATGCATGAATAACTTAGCAGCCCTGGTCAAGAAGTGGTCTTGTCATCATTATTGTCCAGGATTCAGATTATCCTGAAAGGTCATCTGATAAGTTGTCAGATATATGAAAGCACTATATCTGAGAAAAGTTCATGTCCTAAATGGAACTAGGCTTCACCTTTTTTTAATTTTCCAACATGAGATTTGTAAGGACATTTCAGTCTTATGGTGATCTTTGTTTCAATATTCTCATAGTCAAATGGAAAGTACATGTGTCTTTTAATAACATTTTGATTCCTGAGAGTATGGTTACGCTCTAACCCCCCAGGAAATCTGTTCTGGGACATGGTATAAGTGACTATCATTTACTGTGACTTACTTTGCAATTATTGACTTTCACCTATTGAAAGTGTTCTGTTCTTCAATGGTCCTTTTGTCAGTGTATACTTGTATTTCATGAGTGCTACAAGTCACATCATTATACCGCAATTTCTCAGCCATCTATTCATGAATGACTTAATCAAAACCACAAGCTTCAGTAAAGAATTTTTGGCATTACTGCTTTGTGAATAAAATGGCTGTCTTTTGTTGTAGTTTTTGCTGTATCTAACTCCTCTTCTCTTACTTATTTGGGGATTAAATCCCACAGTTCAGGACTGTCTCTATATACTTTTGTGGCTTAATAATCATATTCCCTTAGCTATGGTTAAAAACAGTTTCTGACTGCCAGGCCTTTGTTCCTCTTTTCTAGGTAAACAGAGAGACCTGCCTTCCTGCAATAATCTTTATCAGCTGGCATCTGGCCAGTGTTTAGGGTCCTGACAAAAGCATTCCATTTAAGATACTCACAGATCCAAGGACATAGAATTGCTACTTGCCCAGGCTGCCACCCCGGGTTTAGTTCACTTATAGATGACCAATACAATGACCTAAAACTAATCTTCATTAAATGATTCCAAACTACTTATGCTCACTTTCACCTCACTTTACTGATAATTTTAGTTCAGGAAATTTACTGCTTCTGTTTACTCTCAAGGACAGCAGAAGAGATAATTAAGTGTAACCCAGAGAAAGACTTACTTCCTCCTAGAGGCACAGACCCACAACTCCCAAGATCAGAATAGCTGATAACAGCATATCCTAAAACTGATAATTTAAAGTCCTGAGTCTCCTCTTTGTTTCTACTGATTAGAGCAATAAGTTTAAACTCTAGACCTAGGACCACAGAAATTGCAGCATCTGGTGAATGTGCTAATCAAATCAGGAACCATTAGCTTCCCCCTAACTATTGGTTGCCTGGTTAACTGGTTTCCTCTATAGATGCTGGGGAAAAAAAGGCAGCACACTGATTTAAAAACAATCCATGTTCTATTCATAATATTACTAAAAAGAAACTATTTTAGCTCTTTAGTGACCACTTAAAATGTAGCCTATTCTGATCGAATTCCCTGATGATTTAATTATTTTCTCAACTAACATTCTCCATTAAGGAGTTCTCCAGACATGCCACTCCCACTTTTGAGATGATGCCCATGGATCTCTCTCTCTCTCTCTCTCTCTCTCTCTCTCTTTCTGTGTGTGTGTGTGTGTGTGTGTGTGTGTGTGTGTGTGTGTGTGAAAACTCTTATTATATTTTTATGGAGTAATAGAATTTCAGAGTCCCGGAACCTGCTAGGTATGGGGAATTGCTTGTTATAAGGGTATATATGAGTAGGAATGTTTGTAACAAGTAGAACAGAGGTAAATAGACAATAAGAAGGAGAAGAATCAAAAACATAGATAGATAAATCCTGTTGTGAGTAGATTTCTTAACCCTTAGATTCCAGCTCCCTTAGCATATTGTGATGTCTTTAATTAAACACTGGGAAGGAAAACTAAGAGCTAGACTCAGAGACCCAGTTACATGAGTGTGTATTTCCTAATCTAAAAAAAAATGATGCTTATATTCTACATTAAACCCGGAATCATGTTGGAATTCTTTTGACAGATATAACAACGATTGCAGATCTACAGAAATTTATGTATTTATATATCTATTCTATTTAGAAACGTATATGCTGAGAATTATTCCCTCACTATGTACTACTGTCAAATATTATTTAGAAAATAGGTAAATAAAACTCAGAACAAAAAAAATAGTTTTTCCCATAATGATATAAGAGACAAGAGCCAATATTGAGTGAAATTTACATGGAAAAAAACAGAAAAGTACTAAATAGTGACAGGACTCTGTTGATAATAAAATATATGATTCTACTTCATTAGTTAAGATTTCTATTGATGTGGAACAAAGCAAAACAAAACACCATGACCAAAAGCAATTTGGAAAAAAAAATGGTTTATTTGAAATAAAGGCTGAAGTACATCATGAATTAAAGTGAAAAAAGGAACTTAAGACAGGAACTTGGAGGCCAGAACTGAAGCTAAAACCATGAGAAATGCCACTTACTGACACACTCCTCATAGCTTGCACAGATTGCTTTCTTATACAGCCCAACACAACCATTTCAGGGGTTACACATTTCATAATTGATAGACCACCAATGAAAATTATTAATTAAGACAATATTCCATAGATATACAGGCCATTCTTATGGAGGCATCTGTTAGTTAAGCATCTCTTTTCCTAGATATGTCTATGTTTGTGTCAAACTGATAAATTCAAGTAGTACTTTGACCAAAGTCTTCCTTTTTGAATGAGTTAGTTTACTGAAATTGTGTATAGAGAATAGGTAATCAGTTACTTGTTGTAGGAAGAGCTGGCTGTGTCCAGGTGCTTGGCTAGCTTAGCTCCAAAATAACCGCACAGAAATCTGTATTAATAAAATTACTGCCTGGCCCATTATCTCTAGCCTCTTCTTGGCTAACTCTCACATCTTGATCTAACCCATTTCTATTAATCTATGTTTATCATGAGGTTGTGGCTTACTGGGAAAGTTTCTAACAAGTGTCTGTCACAGGCCAGAGCTTCATGGTGTCTGCCACACTTCCCTTCTTCCCAGCCTCCTATTCTGTCTACTCTACCAAACTAAGTCCTTGGCCCTGTCAAAAGGCCAAGGCAGTTTTCTTTATTCAACCAGTGAAAGCAACACAAACACAGAAGGACCTCCTACACCATTTTCCCTTTTTCTGTTTAAACAAAAAAGAAAGGTTTTAACATAGTAACAGGCATCAAGCAAGAATTACAGTTATAATATTTATATCTATTTTATCCTTTATCATAATAAAGGAAAACTATACTTATAACTATCCATTCTTCAACTTACTCAAGGACTCCAGAAAAATATAACATTACCTAAGTAAACAAGAGGTAAGCAACTTCCAAAACTCTAGAAATGACAGATGACAGAGACATCTCGCTGCCTAGACAGTCACCCAAAGTTCTTTTGTACCCTTGGTGCATCCATCTTCAACCTACAGGCCCATGGTATCCAGCAGATATTTTTATGAAGTAGGGAATTTCAAACACAGTTCAGTCACTTTCTTTTGTATCCTGCAGAATGTCTCACAGTCTCTTTCATGAATCAGGAACGCCGAAAGATCATCTCACCTTTACACAAGTTCAGCAGTCCTCTCAGCGGATTCTTCATGTCCAGTTTATGCATCAGTCCAGGCAAGAGCAGTTTCTTGCCCAAATGGCTAGCAAACTCCAGAAGGAGCCTCTTCAATGCCCATCTTCCTCTTGAAGTACATTGGTGTTGCCAGGAGCAGACATGTCTCATTGTCATGAAAGCCCTAAGTTATTAAAATATTAAATGCCATATCCTGTAGTCTTTGAAAGATATGAAGAATGCCTATCTAACTGAAATATATCTCTATATATCTAGAAAATCTAACCAACATGACTACAAGCTTGACTATTATTGATGATTATCCATTAACAACCTGTATTTCCTAATTATACATTCATTTTTAAATGAACTAAACAATCAAAATACCTTAATCAAGATCAGAAATGCATAGACATATAACAAAATTGACCTTAAACTTGTATCAATAAATCATGATTTGAACCATTGCAAATTATTCATATTTATATCATATCCCCCTTTAAATGTAAAAGAACATTTGTAAACAATATTTGGAAATATAGGAGTAGTTTTTTTTCTCTCCAAACTGCTTTGTGCTGTATGGGGGCACTGTTATTCAATTTTTCATGGTGTATCCTGTGTGCTAGGTTCGTCTCAGTTGGCAGTTGAGTGAAGTAATTTTTTGAGGGTTTTTATGGCAACCTTTTGGGAGGGCATGGTTTATCATACCAAATTGGTCTATAAGCAATCCACAAGGTCTCATCCTCTGTGAAAACAAAAGAAGAACCGCTTTTCCAAAGCATCACATCCTTAGACCCAAATTCTGAAGCCAAGATACCTTTATAATATACATGTTGGATTAGCTTAGCAGACCACACAATGAAATGTCTCTCTGTATTTTGGCCCTTCACAGTCAAAAAATTCAAATAAAACACAATAACCATAATCCAGACATTCTGTGAATTTCCATTTTTACATGGCTTATTTTTCTTTATTTCTTTTAATCTATAACTATCTATACTCTGTCTCTTTAAAGACTTTACCCTTTTTAAGCATTAACTTTATTTTATGACTCTGTATACTCTTTATCTTTTCTCTCCCAAGCCTACGACTTTACCTAACACTATGACCTATTTAGAGGTCTTTTATGTCTGAATCTGTCCTATTGCATTTTCTTTAATTCTCTAAGGTCTTGAAGAACTTTTAAAATGCTAAGCAGCTTGGTTGTGAATGCTCTTGATGTTGGTTCCACCTCTCTCCAATTTCAAAATGGTGGACATACCATTTATGCTATCCTGTAGCCACTAGGTAGGAACCTTGTAGTAATGAGAGTGGCAGGCCTGCTTTTGATCCTGCCTGGCTCCTGCACAGCTAGCTATACACTCGAAATAATTACATGGAAACTGTATTCTTTTAAACACTGCCTGACCCATTAGTTTCGGTCTCTTATTAGCTAATTCTCACATCTTGCTTTAACCCCTGTTTAGTAATGTGTGTACCACCACAAGGTGGTAGCTTACCGGGAAAGATTCAGCATGTATGACCTGGCGGCTGGCTCCATGGAGTCTGTCTCAGAGAGGAGAGGAATGGCATCTAACTAACTTCCCTTCTTCCCAGCATTCTGTTCTGTCTTCCCCGCCTACCTATATTCTGACCTATCAGGCCAAGCAGTTTTCTTTATTAATTAACCAATAGATAGAAGACCCTCCCATGTCAGAACCACACTCAGCACTTTAACTCTGAGAATGAGCGTGGAGCATATAAACTCTTTTTATCTGATTTACAGCCAAATATGCCACAGAGAGCCTGTCTGAGTTACAGCAAAATCTGCCACAGAGAGCAGTGTGCAGCCTGGAAACATCTCTCTGTATGGTGGCAGAAATCTGCCATGCTCTCCCGCCTGTGCACGCCCAACAAACCTGATCCCACCACCTGCCCAGGCAGGGAGTGCTGAGGCACAGGATGGTCTCAGAGTACTTTTATCCTGATCCCTCATAGGCACACAAACATCTGGGCCCGCAAATACTCCATAGCCAAAGTTTGCACTGGCACAGGGCCTAGAAAGCCTTGTTTTAAAATGGCATGGCTTTTTTCCTGCTGCTATTGCTGAGTCAGGAAATCTCTCTGTGGCATGCCCCAGCAAACAGCAAAAAGCTGTGTTAAACTCTTTCTCTCTCTCCTTATATGCCCTCTCAGATTTTCAAGTGTATTTAGTCCATCACATTGAGGCACCAATCTGTAGTATGGAGGAGTGGGCCACATTCTGCCAACCGGCTAGCTTACACTCGAAATAATCACATGGAAATTCTTTTAATTAAATTACTGCCTGGCCCATAATCTCTAGCCACATTTTGGCTAACTCTCACATCTTGATCTAATCCATTTCTATTAATCTGTGTTCACTATGAGGTCATGGCTTACCGGGAAAAATACTAACCCATGTCAGTCTCATGCTGGAGCTTCATAGCATCTGCCACACTTCCCTTCTTTCCAGCCTCCTGTTCTGTCTACTCCACCCACCTAAGTGCTTGGCCCTATCAAAAGGGTAAGGCAGTTTTCTTTATTCAACCAATGAAAGCAGTACAAATACAGAAGGACCTCCTACACCATTTACTTATAGAAGTGAGCTAAAATAAGGCATATCACTAGAAAATCTCACCCCAATAGACTATAACTACCTTGCATAGATGGAGTTGTTGGCTTCTACTATTACTCTGAAGACCCAAATAAAAAGTCAAGCTGTAGAATAAATACTAGAAGGCTTCATTAAAATATTCTGGTAAGAAAATGAGGGATGCATTTTGAAGCACTTTTAAACTCACCTCTTTCTTTTGTGGTCTAGATAGCCTCACATTTTCATAACACTCCCATTGTCCAGAACTTATAGGACTTGAATTTCAGTTATGTCCTGGAAAACTCTAAGAATTGAGGTATAACTTCATTGCAAAATTTTTCTTTTAGGTAGACCTGAAGTTATTGCTACATGTTCTTGTGTGAAAGCTCAGAAAGTAGCGAGTTTCATTTTAGGCTGCTGATGCCAACTCAGGCTAAACATCCTGGACTTGCTGATTTTAAGCCACAAGCACATTCTTGGATAGTCTTCTGCCTAGTCAGATATAAACTCCTGGATGTGGCAGCGCCAAATCAAATGTACCCAACTCAATTTGCTGATACCACATTACATGTATAATCCTTGAAATGCCAATTTTAAGTCACAGGCATCCTCTAGGATATGCTGTGCCCAGTCACATGTGCAATTCTGGATATCACAATGCCAAATCAGATCTACACGCTCAGATAAGCAGATGCAAAGAGTATTTTGTATCTAAACCTTTAAGTCCCATATAAAAGGGAGTTAGAAGACAGGCCATCAAAATGTCAAAATGACAAAATGTCAATATTTTCCAGGAAGTGGTTAACTATGTTTCTTTCTTTTCCTCTTTCTTTTCTCTCTCATTCTTGAGTTTGTTTGTTTCCCCAATACTTTATAAAATAGAAACTTTACTGTTCTTATTTCTATATTAAAAAGGGTCACTTAGGTATCACCATGAGTTTCTATTCTAACAAACTCATGTTAAAATAACAACTTATTTATTGGGGTCCTTGGGATGGGGGTATTTCAATCCAAACAACCCTATTTGAACTATTTTTCTATCCTCTTTACATATGTTTAAAATGAAACTTCAAGTATCAGAGATCTTTTTACCAAGGGCTATAGTAATAAATAGTAAAGCTGGATTCAAATTGGCTCTAGGCTATGAATTAATATATAACTACACTATATATTAATATATAAATAATATATATATTAATATATAAAAACACTGCTATATAGTGTTTTTAAAAAACATGCTAACATTCTTCTCTTGACTTCAGACAAAGGCAGATTTCATTGCAAGTGGAACCTCTCTAAGCACTACCACTAAGAATACTGTTCCTTTTTTGTTTCTGATTTTTGTTATTTTACACTCAAATTAGTTTCTTCTCCATCCTCAATCTATATCTTCCCCTGCCTCCCCCTGCTCTGTTTCTCTTCAGAAAACTGAAGCCCTTCCATAGATATTAACCAAATATGGCATAACAAGATGTTGTAAGACTAGGCAGTCCCCTTATATTAAGGATGGGCAAGGCAACTCAGTATGAGAACTAGGGTCTCAAATAAACAGCAAAAGAGTCAGAAACAGTCCCTGTTCCCACTCTTAGGAATTCCCCAAGAAAAACAAATCATATAGAAGAAGCATTTCTTCTTACAGACTACCTTATATTATTTCTTGAAACAAAGCCATTTCCCACAACTAATCCCTGCATTAATAGCCTTTGCTATGAAGTCATGAGCACACAGGTTTCAATGTGCTGTGAAAAAGGACAGGAGGTATATCCATGTTGGGGCAGCTGGTATAGGGTTGTTGGGTTGTGGAAGGCTTTATATGGACTCAGGGGTATAAATTATGTGTATATATATATATATATATATATATATATATATATATATATATCAAAAAAGGGGGGGAGGGATTAACTGGTGATCTGAAGAAATAATTGATTTTTGTGAGATATTGTTTTTTGAAAAACTATATGAGTGTTGACTCTTGTATATTGATATATTGAACATTGTATGAGAGTATGATACTACCTCTGTTTGAAACAATTGTTATATTGACATTGTTTACCATATTGCAATGTACATTTCTACCTCAGATATTATTTATGTAATGACCCTGTTTACATTTGGAAATCATTGTCTTCATTTATTGCACAGTTGTCTATTCTATTAGTCATACAGTTAAATAAGTGTTAAGGATTATATGTTGGTCATATTTATATTTAGGACAATCAGGTTTTTTAGACACATAGAGGTTGTATTTAGTATAGATAGCATAATCTTCGACCTCTTTGAAGAGCTGTAGAACATGGCCTTTAATCTAACCTAGAGTTTTGTATTTATGAGACACAATCACTCGTGGCAACAATGCTCTACTCCCGAGAGAACGTTGAGCACCAAAGACACGCCACTGGGAGTTTGTCTTCTACTTGGCAGAACTGGCCTTGGGGCAAAGAAAAGCCCATACCTCCATTACTGACTAAAGTACGAAATATCCATAAGTGGATAAAACAGAATTGTCTTATCTTGCCAAGACAGGATAGGATAGTTCTACTAAAGGTTCCTTGCCATTGTATAATGGTATGTCAGGTTTTTTCAGGCCTCAGCCAAAGTTGGTTGCCTCAACATTGCTATCAAGACTTCGTGTGGTTGTCCAGGTAGTCAATTGTCTCTGTCTTCTGTTGCACATTTTGGAAGTTTCTCGATTGTGCTTCCTGGTTGCTTTGGTAATATTACTTTCCTTCTCAGATCTTTGATGGGGTTAAAGATTAGATAATGGTAGCTACCTTCTACATTATTTAGACTTCCCAAAGTAGAGTGATTAGAAAAAATTTTTTTTTGTTATATGCTCCTCGCCTTATATTGTTTACTTCTTGTAATTTTATATGATCTGTTCCCGTTTTATATAGTTGTATTTGATTTCTGAATCTGCCTTATTTAGACAAAAGAGGGAGATGTTGGGGCAGCTGGCCCAATCCCTGCGTTCAGGGGCGTGGCTGCCCCAGCGAGGTAGGATACCCCTTAAATAGCATCGGGGCGCCGGGAGGAGCCCCGTTTGCTCTCCCCCACGTTACCTTCTGCTCCGCTGGACCCTTGGTTCTGTAAGTTCCCTTATTTCCCCTTTTATTAAAACTGATTTATTATAAAAGGACTATCTTGGTTATTCCCTAACCCCTCTGACCGCCGGTACCGCCGGTACCCGCCGGTACATTTCCGCCGGTGCCCACCGGTACATATCAATTCTAGTAATCCCTTGAAAACCCAATGTAAGATTATGACCCTGTCTATTACTTGCCTGTGTCATGCTTGTTGTCCTATAGGCTAATCAGATTAAATTACATATTGTAAAACTGTCTTCTACCATTGAAAACAATTTATAAAAGTTAGAAATTCCCATTATCTGTAGGATTCTCTGAAGGTAACTCTCCTTTATATCCAACCCATTTCCCCATGCAGTATATGGTTTCTATTTTTCCTACTTTCCAATTTTCTACTATATTTTTTAATGAACTATCTTTCCATATTTTTAAAGGAAAGACTCTCTCCTCCTTCCTTCTGTCTTTTCTTCCTTTCTTTCTTTCTTTCTTCCTTCCTTCCTTCTTCCTTCCCTCCCACTGTGATTATGTCCAATCTCTCCTAATTGCTTTCTCACTTCAAAGTCTGAATATGCCCTATTCCCACTCATATGAGTCCAGAATTTCTCTTTTCTATAGTTTTTAATGAACTATACATTTTTTTCTACTCCACTAAATTCCTTCCTCCATCCATCTACCCTCTTCTGCTGAAGGGAAAGCCCAGCCAATCACCTTGTTTGTAAGGCATGTCCCCCTTAGGCTAATATTTACTTATAAAATCTTGTGGGTATGCAGCCCCCCATTGTCTTTGTTTTCCTGCACTCCTCGCTGGAACCTTGGATTTGTAAGTTCCCTTTTCTTTCCTTTATTAAAGCTGAATATTATATATATTAAAGCTAGTCTGGTTAATCATAACTGCCGATCAACCACGCCTCTTCATTTTGGCTTTCAACTTGGGGCATTTGGGAGCCTTTAGCTCCAGTTCCCATGCTGCATGGCACGGATTCGGCCTTAGGCTTTTGATTGCTTCAGCGGGTCACCCGGCGTGCAATTTTGCATCGCAGTTGCATGTGCGCTCCTGCACTCAATCTCAGTGCAGTTTCGCCCTGCTTGTACAGAGCACAGGACACATGCGCATGACTCAGCCCGAGCACACTAAACCCTCAGGCAGCACCAGTCCTGGCTGAGTTTGACCTTTGCCCTGACCTGCCAGAGACAAGCAGTTACTGCCTGCTTCCCTGCATTCTAGCTTGTCCAGCCACTGCTGAATGGCTGAATGTAATGCCATTACAATGCACACTCAACCAGCTTCCCAGCTTCCTCCGCCAGTACTGCGGACGCTGTTTGGCACTCCTGCCGCCGCCGAGTGGTTACTGCCTGCACCACGATAGCAGAAGTAAGGTGTGAGCAACCAAGCCAGGGAATGAGCCAGCAAATGGACCACAGAGCACATGATTCTACCCAAGCGCACTCCCGTGCCCACTCTATCCCATCAGGGGTTGCCCTCCTCCACCCAGCTATAACCCACAAAGTGCATGGTCTGTGAGCTTTTATTTTTTAGAATTTCCTTTCTGGTTCTGATTTTTCGGTCACATGGATCCAAGTGCACCCTGCCACCTACTGGCAGGCAGCGGTCATTATAGGTAAAATTTCTTTCAATTAAAAAAAACAGTGTCTGACCATATCACCATTGAAGGCTTCTGCAGCCTATTCAATTATACTATGGTAGAGATATTGCAGGATACATATGATATTCCCATAACTTGGAAATTTATAGGGTTTGCAATTTTTTTCATATTTGGTTTCTTCCTTACATGGTTTGATAATAGAGAAATGATAAAGTCCTTACAGAATGAAACCAGGATTCTTAGGGCAGAGGGTGAATGCTTAAGAGCAGAGGTTGAATGCTTAAGAAAGGGTACAACTGTTTTGAGTGACAACTTTAAGTCGGTTGAGGTATTTGCAAAAACAATTCAGACTGACACCAACCTCCTCAAGACAGAGTTTGAAGTTCTCAAGGAAGGGAATAGGTCTTTGTCTGATATGACTCTGTCAAATGAGCAAAATTTAGAAAAGGTAGAGTCTGATATTAAGGAGAGATTCATTGCTGTAGAGGAGGGAACAGCTGATTTGGATCGTAAACTTCAGTCCCTGTCTGTAGGAACTGAAACATTATCAGAGAGAATTAAAACTGCTGAATTGCGACAATCGGAGTTTGTCTAAAGGATATGACAGATTAGTTGACAGATTGTCAATACAAGAAGGCACAATTCAGGCTTGGCAGTGGTGGCGCATGCCTTTAATCCCAGCACTCGGGAGGCAGAGGCAGGCGGATCTCTAAGTTCGAGGCCAGCCTGGTCTATAAGAGCTAGTTCCAGGACAGGCTCTAGAAACTACAGGGAAACCCTGTCTTGAAAAACCAAAAAAAGGCACAATTCATGCCATGAAAATTCTATCCAAGGATGAGATATTAACTCTACTGGATAAACTTCATACTTTAGAATCCTCCATGAAGGCCTTGGAGCATAATTCTGGAAAGGCGATCCAGGCCCTACAGAAGGCAATGGTAAGCAGATTTGAAAAGATTTAGGAAATTATAGACTCTGATGAACAGGAGCAAATGGTAGAAAGGCGAAATTTAAATCTATCAATGAGTAAAACTCTCCGGGATAATTTCCATAAAGTTCTACCTGCCTTTCCAATAATAACATCAGAAAAGGTGACTGGTTCCAATAACCCTAGGGTCATCAAGGAATATACATGCGAACCGGTCTGTATGAATGATGTCAAAGAAATTAAACAAGCCAATATGAATTCTGGGCTACATTCGTCCTTTGTTAGAGATGCTCAAAACTTGGTCTATAAGCAATAAGAGAACACCCCACAATTGGGTACAATTAGTATCAACTGTTCTAGAGAGTGGATCACAATTAAATTGGAAATGCATGTTCAGACAAGAGGCTAGACTTAGAACAGCAGGAAAGAGCGAATAGAAATTGGAAAACTTAAAGGAAATGGACAATTTTCTTGACAAATAAAATAGGCAAACCGGTTTATAATTAATATAGACTTCTGTGAATTTTTTTGGGACTGAACGACTGTAGGACCAGGCAGGATAGAATCTTCAGGCAATGAATGGTGCCAACATAGAAAACTAAATCCACTTAAAATCTAAAAGATTATTGGAAGTAATTCTAGACACAAAATAATAGAGTTAACCATGGCTTATTGATAGCAGCACTTTCTTGGGTGGGCTGTCTTTGCTAGAGGCAAACACATCTCATTTAAGAGAGGCTTCCTGACTTAGTTTTAGCTATGAAAACTTGCAGCTCTTTTAAGAGATCTTGCCAACAAAAAGTTAAATGGCGTTTATGAATTTCTCATAGGATGCTTCTTGGTGGTGTCAGGGACTTTGAAACTTCATTGAGTTTATACAATAAATATGGCTTCAGTCAATGCCTGTACCATGAAGCTACTCTTGCAGAATGCTAAGAAATGGAGTGGATACAACCATCAAAGCCACAGCTTTAATCCTAGCCATATTGCTTAGCAAATTAAAGATTCATGTGGTTAGAAAAAGAGAGATATATGGTAAAGATAGATTCAAAGACAAAGAAAACCTCTAAACAGTTTACAGTGTGTTTAAACATATTGCCAGGAAAATGTTAGGAGCATTCGGGGTGGGGATGGGGTGGGAGAAAGGGGAGAGAAAAGGAGGAAGGGTTGGTTGAGATGGAGGAAGGACGGATATGGGAGAAGGGAAGAAAATATCTTAATTAAGGGAGCCATTTTGGGGTTGGCAAGAAGCTTGGCTCTAGAGGGGTTCCCAGGTGTCCATGGAGATGTCCCCAGCTAGGACCCTGGGCAGTGGAGGAGAGAGTGCCTGAACTAGCCTTGTTCCATAGTCAGACTGATGACTATCTTGAATATCACCATAGAACCTTTGTTTGGCAATGGATGGATATAGAGACAGAGACCCACATCAGAGCACTGGACTGAGTTGTCCCAATGTCCTGGTGAAGAGCAGAAGGAGGGAGAAGATGAGCAAGGAAGTCAGGACCTCAAGGGATTGTTCCATCCACTGAGACAGTATGCCTGATCTAATGGGAGCTCACCAAAACCAGCTGGACTAGGACTGAATGAGCATAGGATTAAACTGGACCCTCTGAATGGGGCTGACATTTGGGGACAACTGAGAAGCCAATGATAATGGTACTAGGATTTGTCTCTACTGCATGTACTGGCTTTTTGGGGACCCTAGTCTATTTGGATGCATACCTTTTTAAACCTGGATGGAGGGAGGATGGCCTTGGACTTCCCACAAGGCCGGGTACCCTGCCCTCTTTTAGGGCTGGAGGGGAGAGGGTGAATCGGGAAATAGGAGGGAAATGGGAGGAGAAAAGGAAGTGGAAATTTTGAATGGGATTATTTATAAAGCAATAAAAAATAAATTAAAAAAAATATATGTAGGTTTGAGTGAGAAAAGAAAAAGAATAAATTCCTTGAAATAAAATTTAAAGAAAGAGAGTAATTGGGTGTGCTAGCATCCACCTTTAATCCCAACACTTGAGACGCAGAGGCAGGCAGATGTCCGTGAGTTCAAGGACAGCCTGGTATACAGAGTAAGTTACAGGACAGCCAAAGATATGCAGAGAAACCCTGTCTCAAAAAGCCAAAAATTAAAAATAAAAGAAATAGAGTTTAAAGACATATAAATATGAAAAATACACGGAGAGTCTGGCTACTGCATGTTGTGTTTTTTTTAATTGTTCGAGTAATGAGGAATGAGCAAAACCTGCTAAATGATATTTGACTATAACTGCTGCTGAATTAACCCAACATATATATTTTGAAAATGCCTTGACTTCAAAATTTAAGTCAGAATGTATGTTACTTTGGAGAAGATGTATTGCTTTTGTTTCCACAGGAAATGAGAGGCTGTGGATTGATCAGGTTTGATCAAGGAAGACCTCTGAGAAATGTCCAATGAGAGTGGATATTTCAGATGTCTGAGTTCTACATCCAGAACAGCTTTGAGACTGCTGGCTGAGATGAATAAGTTTCACAGAATATTCCACTCAGGACTTGACCACAATTCAAAAATATTTTTAGGAACCTGCAATATTATCAGCACCCCAAATCAGCAGGATATAGCCTGAAAAAATGCATCCACATGTCCCCAAAATAGACTATGGATATTTTTCTTTGTTTAGAATGTTGGTTACAAGTTGTTATGGATAATGGTCAGGAGAAAAGCTAAACAAAGGAGATTCTGTTCAGAGTTCTTGTTTTGAAAAAAGGGGGAAGTTCTGTGGGACAATGGTCTGTGATGGAGGAGTGTCTATGTGTTACTTTCATTGGTTAATAAAGAAACTGCCTTGGCCCTTTGATAGGACAGAAAAATAGGTAGGCAGAGTAAACAGAACAGAATGCTGGGAAGAAGGGAAGTGAGCAGTCACCATGAAGCCAGCCACCAGGTCAGACATGCTGAATCTTTCTAAGTAAGCCACCACCTTGTGGTGCTACACAGATTATTAGAAATGGGTTAAGCAAGATGTGAGAGTTATCCAGTAAGAGACTGTAACTAATGGACCAGGCAGTATTTAAATGAATACAATTTGTGTGTTGTTATTTCAGGGCATAAGCTAGCCATGCAGGCAGGAGCTGGGCGGGACGAAAAGCAGGCCTGCTTCTCATTCTCACTACAGATGGCACCCAGACGTGGATAACTGAATCCACAGAAAGGCTGAGAAAGCTTGGGAAAGAACAGATTAAAGCATGTTTTCTTGGTAGCAGCAATTTCTCGGGTCTGCTCTGCTTGCTAGAGGCAAGCAAGCACTCTCATCTAAAAGAGGCCTCCTGTCTCAGCCTTAGCTGCAAAACCTTGCAGCTCCTTTCAGAGGTCCTGCCACAAAACACTTAAAGAGTGTTGATGAAAAGCTGAATGCATGTGTTTTGGGTTTCAGCTGTAGCAGGAAAAAAGTTGCACTGTTTTAAAATGCCGGCTTTCTGGGCTGTCGTGGGCCATGGCAAACTCTGACTCTTTCAGGCAGGCAGTCCAGCTGAGTGTGGTCTGTGAGCAGAATGCTGCAGCTTGCTTGCTGGTGAGGACCTTGAAATGCTATAGAGTTGTGGCAATAAACATGGCTACAGCTGGTACCTCAGCCAATAGACTGAAATCTCAGAAAGCTAAGAAATTGGCTGAATCTAGTTGCCAAAGCCACGGCTTTAGTCCTACTGATATTGCTTGGTAAATTAAAGACTCATGTGGTCACAAAAAGAGATATACAGTAAAAGAAAGATTCAAAGTCAAAGAAAAACTAAATGTTAAAATATATGCAGGCTAATGTAGTGATGAGCTTCAGGCTACATTCTTGCTACCCAGGACCCTGCCGCCTGGCTACCTTATGCCCCGAAATAACAACACACAAACTGAATTCATTTAAACATTGCCTGGCCCATTAGTTTCAGCCTCTTACTCACATCTTGACTAACCCATATCTAATAATCTGTGTAACACCACGAGTGGTGTCTTACCGGGAAAGATTCAGCATGTCTGACCTGGTGGTTAACTCCATCGTGTCTGTCTCCCTGAGGAGAGGCACTGTGGTCTAACTTCCCAGCATTCTGTTTTGTCTACTCCACCCACCTAAGGGCTGGCCTATCAAATGAGCCAGGCAGTTTCTTTATTAATTTATGAAATCAACTCAAACAGAAGACCCTCCCACATCAGGCTAAAGGTTAAAGTTCTTAAAGTAAAAAAAAAAAAAGAGAGAAAGAAATGGAGTGGTTGGGTGTGGTAGTACACACTTTTAATCCCAACACCTGGGAGGCAGAGGTAGATTGACCTCTGTGTCTTCAAGGTGTGGTAGCACACGCCATTAATCCCAATGCCTGGGAGGCAAAGACAGACTGATCTCTGTGAGTTCAAGGACAGCTTTGTCTACAGAGTTATTCTATGACAAAGATATACAGAGAACCTGTCTTAAAAAGTAAAAGTAAAAATAAAAGAAATAGAGGTTAAGTAAAGCCACATAAAGATGGAAAATACACAGAGAATCTTGATACTGTATGTTATTATGTTCTCTTTGAAATGTTTGAATGCTGAGGAAGGAACAACAGCTGCTAAAAGATATTTGTTCATAAATGCTGTTGAACTATTCCAAGATATATATTTTGAAAATACCTTGACTTCAAAATTTGGATCTAAGCTTATGATACTTTGGAAAAATTATTTTGTTTTAACAGAGGATAAGACCCTGTGGATTGCTTCTATCCCAATATGGTATGATAGACCACACCCTCCTGAAAGTTTGTCATGAACACTCTCAAAAAATACTTCACTCAACTGCAGACTGAGATAAACCTGGCACACAGGATATACCATGAAAGATCTAAATAACAGTGCCCCTATAGAGCAGGAAGCAGTTTGGAGAGAAATAACTGAGCCCATATTCCCAAATATTGTTTATAAATGTTCTTTTACATTTAAAGGGAGAGATGATATAGATATGAATAATTTTCCATTTTAAAAATCCATTGGTATGGATTTTAAGGTCAATTTTGTTATATGTATATGTATTTCTGAGCTTGATTAAGGTATTGTGATTGTGCAGTTCATTTAAAAATGTAATGTATAATTAGGAAATATAGGTTGTTAATGGATAATCATCAATAATAGTCAAGCTTGTAGTCACGTTAGTTAGACTTTATATATATATATATATACATATATATGTGTGTGTATATATATATATATATATATATATATATATTTCTGTTAGATAAGCATTCTTCATATCTTTCAAAGACTGCAGAATATGTCATTTAGTGTTTTAATAACTTAGGGCTTTTCATGACAGTGAGACATGTCTGCTCCTGGCAGCACCAATCTACTTCAAGAGGAAGATGGGCAACAAAGAGGCTCCTTATGGAATTTGCTAGCAATTTGGGCAAGAAACTGCTCTTGCCTGGACTGTTGCATAAACTGGACACAAAGAACCTACAGAGAGAGGACTGCTGAACTTGCCTAAATGTGAGATGGTATTTCAGGGTTCCTGATTCAGGAAAGAGTCTGTGAGACATTCTGCAGGACACAGCAGACAGTGACTGAACTGCCTTTGAAATTTCCTGCTTCATGGAAGTCTGGTGGATACTATGGGCCTGTAGGCTGAAGATGGATGCACCAATGGTACAGAGGAACTTTGGGTGACTGTCAAGGTAGTGAGATGTCTCTGTCATTTCTAGAGTTTTGGAAGTTGCTTATTTCTTGTTCACCTAAGTAATATTGTGTCCTTCTGGAGTCTTTGATGGAGTTGAAGAATAAATAGTTAGTTATAGTTTTCCTTAGTGATGAGAAAAGATAAAACAGATATAAATATTGTAACTGTAATTCTTGCTTGATAACTGTTTTGTTATATGTAATTTTACTATGTTAAAGTTAAAGCCTTTCTTTTTTGTTTAAACAGAAAATGGGGAAATGATGGAGGAGTGTCTATGTGTTACTTTCATTGGTTAATAAAGAAACTGCCTTGGCCATTTGATAAGACAGAAAATTAGTTAGGCAGAGTAAACAGAACAGAATGCTGGGAAGAAGGGAAGTGAGCAGTCACTATGAAGCCAGCCGCCAGGTCAGACATGCTGAGTCTTTCTAAGTAACCACCACCTTGTGGTGCTACACAGATTATTAGAAATTGGTTAAGCAAGATGTGAGAGTTATCCAGTAAGAGACTGAAACTAATGGGCCAGGCAGTATTTAAATGAATACAATTTGTGTGTTGTTATTTCAGGGCATAAGCTAGCCAGGCAGGCAGGAGCCAGGCGGGATGAAAAGCAGGCCTGCTTGCCTCATCACTACAGGTCTGGACCTTGTCACTTGCATTTTAATAAAATACTGATTGGCCTGTAGCCAGGCAGGAATTAGCAGGTTAACCAGGCAGGTAGTAGAGAAAGGTCAATGAGAACAGGAGAATTCTGGGAAAACGAGAGATGCAGTCTATAGTCTTCAACCAGATATAGAGGAAACAAGGTGAGAATGCTTCACTGATGAAAGGTACTAAGACACATGGATTACACAGACAAGAATTATGGACTAACATAAGTTATAAGTGTTACAAGAAGCCTGAGCTAATAGGCCATACAGTTTATAATTAATGTAGACTTCTGTGTGTTTCTTTGGGACTGAACAGCTGTGGGAATGGGTTGGACAGAAATCTTTATCAACATAAATATACTTACCAAAATTAAATCCAGACCAGATAAGTAAATTAAATAAACCTATAAACAGTAAGGAAAAAAAAACAGTCATCAAATTCTCCCAACCAAAGAAAAAACCCAGAACCAGAAGATTTCAGCACAGAATTCCACAAGAATTTCAAGGAACAACTAATGTCAGTACTCTTCAAATTATCCCACACAATAGAATCCAAATGAACATTGCCAAACTCTTTCTATGAGGCTACATTTACCCTGAAACCCAAATCACAAAAAGACCTACTAAGAAAGAGAATTTCAACTTATCTCAGTCATGAACATTGATGAAAATACTCAATAAAGTACCGGTAAACCAAATCCAAGAACACATATTAATAGTCATCACTATGACTAACTAAGCTTCATTCCAGAGATGCCAGGATTGTTCAACATATAAAAATCTATCAATATAATCTATCACATAAATAAACTGAAAGAAGAAAACCACATGATCATGTCATTAGAGCCTAAAAATGCCTTCAAAAAATTTAACACCCCTTCATGGTCAAAGTCTTGAAGAGAGTGGGTATACAAGGAACCTATCTAAAGATAATAAAAGCAACATACAATAAGCCAACAGCCAACATCAAATTAAATGGAGAGAAACTCAAATGATCCCACTGAAATCAGGAACAAGACAAGTTTATCCACTCTCTCCATATCTATTCTATATAGTACTTCAAGTTCTATCTAGAGCAATAATACGAAAAAGGAGATCACGGTGTTACAAATTGGAAAAAAGTCAACCTGTTACTTTTTGCTGATGATACTGTAGTATATATAAGTGACTCGAAAAATTCTACCAGGGAACTCCTACAGCTCATGAACATCTTCAGCAATGTATCAGGATACAAGATTAACTCAAAAATATCAGTGGCCCTCTTTATACAGATTATAAATGAGCTAAGAAAGAAATTAGAAAAATATCATCCTTCACAATAGCCACGAATAACAAAACATCTTGGGGTAACTTTAACCAATTAAGACCTGTATGACAAGAACTTTAAAACGTTGAACAAGACACCAGAAAATAAACTGGCTTTCTCTTCTAATGAAGCTCATTCTGAAGAGTAATTTTCAACTGTTTCTTATAGTTCTTCTAAGAGGAGAAGTCCCTGGAAGTACATGATTATGTGCCTGTGTAAAATCTTTCTACATTTCCTCTGAGATAGAGTGATACTAGTATGTTGCTTTCCTTCTTCTCACTGAGCAAGTGAATTTGAACTTGATTTTGATTTTGAGCTGGACAACTAGAAGTAGAGGTGAGGCCTTGTGGATTCCTTTCAAAACTTTATGGTAAAGTAGCTTGAGGCAAGCCTTGTACCTAGTGTACTTCCACTTATCGTAATGATATGGATGTTTAATCAACTGTTAAGTGGACCAGAGTCTTACCAGTTGGCTAACATTTTCTCATAGAGAATCTATCTATAAATAAAAATTCATATGTTATATCAATTTATAGAAGCAACCGGGAGTCTCTTATTCAACTTCGTAGCTGCTAATAGACTTTTAATTAACAAAGCTAAGAATCTTTGTTTTCAGGATATAAGTTATTACAAGTGCATTTTACCTCTGAAGTTTAATTTACTTTTGGAGTGTTTGTAATGGGAGGTTTATTTTGAACTTTCGGTCATCTCCATGATGCTCTTTGTCATGTTAATAATATCTTCATAAAATTATCTATATAATATTAAATTTCATTCATTTTCATTTTATTTACTTTAATGAATTTTTTGACAAATGTTGCTTGAATCAACTTAGAACTTGCTGGGTTCCTGCAGGTGTCATGCAGAGAACTGAACTGCATGAAGGCAGAAGAATGAAAGCCTGGTGAAGATTGACTTCATTAACCTGGATCAGACTTTGGGGAGCCTAAAACAAGGTGGCTAATTGTCAGCATATTTTAAGTGCAGTACAATTTGGGAAAAGGTTTCCAGGCAACAATCAGTCCAATTAGTCTAATTCCACGTGCACATTAAAACTTATAGTGTGACTACATAAAGACTCTTTTTGCAAAGTACATGTGATCATAAAAGTGGGTTTTATAGCTAAATGGACTTGAATCTAGTGTGGTCAGTATAGTGGTCATTAGGCCACAAAGTACATCTGACATCTACCTTAAGGATGAGTAATGTTCTAAGAAGGAAAAGTCTGGAATGAACATTCTGGAGGAATTTGGGCAAGGTTTGTGAGGACTTCCTTCACAGATAACAAAAAGGTCACCAGTTTGTTAACAAAATCTATGTCAGCTTTCTTGATGGAACACAGATATGTGGCTTTTTTTCCTCCATTATAGAGACAACCCTGAGTGATTAACATTTCTCTTAGTGCTTCTCTGTGAGTATAAATTCCTCTCTGCCCCAAAAAGATATTGAATATATAGTAGAAAGATACTTAGCTAGTATTGAAGTAAATCACATGTAACTCATTTTAATATTATAGAGACAAAATCTAAATTACTATCTACTGATTCTGGTATGAAAAGTTTATATTAAAGATGAGAACAACAAAGTAGATTGAAATGTTTTTCTATGTTAGTAGTAACCATTTTTAAAAATGGATACAATGATGTCAGATTGACTTAAAATAATGACTAAATTCCCTAATTTATGATAAAATACCAGGGTATTTTCTGAAATCATTAAGAGTCTGTAATCATTGACACAAGTACTATCAATCAGTACTGCTATAAAGTACTATCTAAGGGTCAAACATATAGCAATAGTTAGGAATGAAGATTTGATGTACTCTTTCAGGTACTCTTATATACTCTGTGAATGCAAAGAAAATGTGTCATGACCTATCTCATTTGATAATCCACATTATCATAACCTAAGCATCATTCTCCCTAAATTGCTATCCATACTAGAATTTGAAATGATAACCTGATATGATAAGCTAAGGAGGGTGTCAAAATTTTCAAACTAAAAAGAAAGCCTCTAATTTTAATTGTTAGAACAAGGTAAACAGAAAAATTCAATAGATATATCTATGTGAAAATAGGCATTTGTTTATATACTTTTAGAAAGGTAATATACAAATATATGGAAGATTGTTAACTTAGATAAAAGTAATTTATTCTTTGTGATCTAAACATTGATGAAATGATCTTTTAATTTACCTTGCTTACCAAATTCTCTAATAGTTTAATGAACTTCATAACAGTTCTCATAGTAACTGTAGCTCTATCACACTGTGGAATAGAGAAGTTGAATTCAGGAAATTTACTAGGAATGATCCTGAAATAAACATCTGTGTGAGAACAAACACAACTAAATGATATACAAGGAATTTAGTTTTGATGGATTCACTGCATTTATAGATAAGCTTAGGTTATGCTCTAGGTTTGATGTGGTTCAGAGATGATACTCTGGGACCTGGCATTTATGAACCACATTGATCAGTCAAAGAATTGAAGACGCTCTTGGGAAAACTATCTTGGCTTCTAGCTAAATTCAAATAAGGTATGGTATGCTACTGAGTATGGTAGAATTCAAATGAAAGACAAAAATTATTTGTGGAAATAATATATTAGTTCATGATTGTCACTGAAATTCAGCACTAAAATAGTACATGGCATCATTACTTTAATTTTTCAGACCTAGAAGAACATCTGGAAGGAAGATCAAAACTGTCCTTTCTTAGGTTTGACATTTTTCTCCAAGGAATATTTCTGGAAGGTGTGTCTGCATAATCAAAAACTTATAGAAGTTTCAAGCCCTCAACTGGTAGGAGAGAACAAAATTAATTCATAATAAGTCAATATTCTTTAGCATTCATCATATTGAAGAATCTCATCATTAGGCTATTTTTCATGTGTGGGCACTATAACATCACACTAAGCATACATGTACACAAATCACAGCTCTCTTTCCTAATTTTTGAACAATGAGAAACTCAGAGAACAGAGCAAAAATAAAACTATTTGCCCTCTACACAAAAGTTATAATAATGCAAATAGCATACAAACTAAAAAGAAAAAAACAGAGAAGTTATGAAATGATATAGGTTCCTTCCTATACTGGGCGATTTCTCTTAATGAAAGTTAAAAGAATAGTGATTCCTGAATAGATCCTGAAATTTAATGGTTTGGTACTTTCTTTCTAATAATTTAATTGAGAATATATAAGCAAGGGAAGGGATTAGCAATTTAAAAATATAAACAACAGGATCTGAGTAATTATAAATGTCACACAAGACTATGTATGTCCTCTTTACTCATATATTTTTAAAGATCTAAGCACTGCATTGACTCATTGATGGCAAATGTGCGAGAATTATGTTTATATCTAGAAGCTTCATTAATTTAGGGATATATTTTCAAAATAAAACCTAAATGGACTTGGTAGGATGTGTTTGTCTGTGTCTCTGTATGTGTATATGTGTGTAAATGTTTGTGTATATGTAACAATAATAATTAAAGAAAAGTTCATGAAACTGAGAAAGAATAAGGGAGAATGGGTAGAGTTGGAGGTAGCAAAGGAGGTGGAGAAGTGATGTATTTGCAATAATTACACATGGGATTTTCAAGAAAGAAAATTAAGTTAAAATATTTGACAGCATTTTCAGGTAAGCAGTTTTGAACACTTTATTGTTTCGATTATCACTGTTACAATTTTGAAGGATGACTCTTAGAAGGCATTTGTTGCTTTAATCTGGGAAAGTGTTCACAATTATCCACATCTGGGAGCTTTGTGGTTGTTTTAGCATAACAGGGAACATATTTTCTTACAAAATTCTTGGATGGTGTCATGGCTATATTGCAAAGGGAGACGCTCTTATTATGCTCCTGCTGAGGTCCATGGCTTATGTCAGCTGACAGATAGTACTTTTCAAGATTGAATATATGCTCAATTGCATTTTGTACATTATCAGAGAGCCCAGTCAATGTGATATTAGGATTATATGACCCTTTTGGAGGTAAACGTATGTCTACTTGGTATTGATCCATGATTTTATGGATGGTTCTTCCACGGAATCCAATAATATTGCCACGAACCTGTTGGTTTAGTGAGATTTCCTTAGAAACTGTTTTTTCGATCTTATGCAATACTCTCATTATTGCATCTCGAGCAGCTAGAGTGTTCTCTTTATAGCCAGTAATAGTGATTTGGTCTTGCATTTCATGACTTCCTTTTTTTGGAAAACGGATAGTAACATCATGCTCTGTGCAAATCTGAGCAATAAGTAAACCCTTATGACCAGTGATCTTGGAGTGATATTTGGGATCTAGATTGAATATTAGCTTAAAATTTCTTAGTGTCCGATCTTCTATTTCTGTTTGTAAAGCCTTGACTCGTTTTTGTAACCTCATCTTGGCTTGTTCCACATTTGCTTCAAGGCCCATAATAGATATAATATCAGCATTTCTTCCAGGTTGTAATATTTGGATATGAACTTCAAATTCTTTTATGAGCTTACGTAAGCCACTTCCTTTGTGCCCAATGATGTAAGGATGTAGGTGAAAGGGCACATGGACTTCAGCAGTAGCAGGAATTAGAGATGCAATAGCTTCAGTAGCTGCCTTGCAATTTTCCACTTGGCCTGATATAAATATGGTGTCACTTTTTCTTGCGGAATTAGGAACAAGATCTTTAGGGGTCCTTCTCCATTTTTCTTTGCACTTTTCCTGCATATCTAGGTCCATATTGATGACTGGCTTGTCTATGTCTGGGAATTTGATTTGAACTTTATAATCTCTTGCAATTTGTTGAATTCGCGAACATATTGGTCCCATGATAAAAGGTTGGAACTTTTGGGGAATAACATACCGCGTTGTAACTTGGGAGCCCAAAGGCTCAAAAATGTCCTGAATGTGTTTCTTTGCTGCCTCAACACAAGCTTTTGCCCCTCTTAGTGTGACTTTTGTATTATGCTTTCCTGCATAAGAGAATGTAATAACCACACCACCATACTCCTCTGTCATTTCCTTTAAAAGCTGACTCCTCCGCATAACAAAATAATGGTGAAATTTGCGATTGACTATTATGTAATCCTCCACCACATTTTCTAAGTCTTTAATTAAAACTTCTAGTCGTTTTTTTACTTCTTTAACAGCCTCTTCAGTTCCTGTAATTTTTATGGATTCTTGATCCTTGTTCTTAAGATTAGGGAAAATGACACATGTTCCAGTCTCTTCACACACTTTAGAAATATTGCCTCCTTTTTTATTCAAAAGAAACTGATGATATTGTGGTTTGACATGGACAGTCCCAGAGTAATTCTTGGCTTGCTCTTCTTCTGCCAGTTTCAGAAGCATTGTTTTGGTCTTTTCAACACTTTCAACAGAGCCCATGATAATGAGTTTATGTAGGCCAGACTTGTTTTTTGGGAAATGCAGATGAACTTTCCCACATTCTTCTATGACTGAATTGATCAAACATTCTTTGGGATTAGTCAGATATTTGTATAGATTAGGAGGAATGGAAATCTCCTCCTCTGCAGTATCAGCTATCTCTTGCTGAATTGAAAGAATCCAGTTACGTGCAATTTCACAGTTTTCTGGATATCCAGTAATGACAAACTCTTCTGAGTTGCAGTTTTCTGGTGGGAAACTAATCTTGGTGTTGGTTGTTTCAGAGATTTTTTTTATATGTGAACCTCCTTTTCCAATTATCCTTTTGTGAAGCCTTTTTGTGATTGGAATGCTTACAGTATAGTTATTTCCTTTAATATCTGTTAACATGTTCTCCAAATACTGTGCACATTTTTCAGACTCATATTTTGGGCCTATCAGCTGGACAACATCACTTTTCTCTGCAGGATGTGGAAAATTGAGGATAACATCAGGGAATTTCTTACAGATCTCACGAACCCTTTCACCTTTTTGTCCAATAAGTATGTGGTGAAATTGGTGTTTGATGATTATGTCCTGGCTGTGCTCTTCTTCCAAATTATTAGCGAGTTCAAGGAGTTCTCTTTTGGCCTGTTGGACACCCAGAGATTCTCCCTCAATTCGGATCGAATGATTCATTTCATTTTCAGGAAACACTGAGATAGAGACTTGGTTTTTCTCTGTAATTCTGTTTAGGATCTCTCCATTATTCCCTGTAAGGAACTTGTGAAACTTATTGCTACTATTTATCTCAGTACATTCCATTCTACTAAGTAGGTCATTGACAATGATGTCAAATTTTTCTTGAGCATAATTTACATCATCTATTGGTCCTTTGAGCATAATTTTGTCTTCAGCTGTAAAGTATATATGAACCTTTGGCACACTATTTATTATCTCAGCTATATTCTCACCTTTCTTATCTATAATAAAACTGTGTAACCAAGAAGGGGCAAAGATGGAAGAAACAAAATAATCATCATCATTGCAATCAACTTCATTAAATATCTCCTCTGAACTCTCAGGCTCACTATGTTGTGACATAGAATCTGATAGGCTCTCAGAAGGTGATTGCTCTGTTGAATCCCCAGTTGTTTCTAGGATCTCTTCCAGAAAATTTCTTTTGAGACCTATGGTACAATTGGCTTGAAAGTTCATCATCACATCCTCAGTTACAGTATTTATCGTCTCAGTCATCTCATTTTCACAATAATTGGTCAGATCCACATGTGGTTGTCTTTCATTAATATCTATATCTGTCTCCTCGACACTAGCCAGTGGAAAGGGGACATATCCCTCTGTTCTTTGGAGAATGTCACTTGTTTCAGGGTATGGCTCAGCAGTCAGGGAATTAAATGTTTTCTCTATTTCTGATGGCGGAATATTATCCTTGCTACTGTTTGCAGATATAGGTTGACTTTCATCTAAAGATTTCAAGTCTGCCTGTTTTGCATTAACACTATTCACACAGTTGCTCTGATTGTGTGGACCTAAGATCTGAGTATTTATTTCAGTTTCTTGTTCCAAATCTTGTGCTTTTTCTCCAGTCTGGTCTATAACAAAGCAATTTTCTTTTTTGGAAATGAGATTTAAAGTTAAACCCTGTTTTTGACACCATTCAAAAATTGCATTCTTAGCTTTTATGACAGATTCTGGGTTGCCAAACACTGTTATATAGAGACCTTGGTCTTTGATAAAAGATGTTTCTAAGTTGACACCAGTGTTTTCTGTGATATGTGTATAGAATTTTGCTAATGTACCCTCACCAAATTGAATCAAATAATTTTCTTCCTCTAGTAGTAATTGAAAAACTTGAGTAAGTATTGAAACTTCTTCAGCTTGAGTAATATTAGTGCTTGATGGTTTTGCAGTTCCTTCAGAATTTTCCAGATAATTTGTTTTCTCCAGGTGTACAGTGACATTGTCCTCATTTGTGGACATATCAGCTATATAACATGAACTGCTATCATGATTTCCTTTTTGAACACTATTTTGGTGTGGACTAAAATTTGTTTTGGAATTCATTGTTGGTCTTTGAGTAGATTCAATCCAGATGTATTTCAGATAAAATGTCAACAGCAAAAACACAAATACTTTCTGTAGCTGCCTTCTTTCATATTACTGTATGGGGAGAATGAACACTTTAAGGATGTCATTCTTTTTTAAATTAATTTATGGACTCAAGATATTAAAGTTAAATTCATATAGCTACAAAAAAGTTTGACAAAAAGTATAGAGTATATCTATTAATCTATTAAACTATTATATGAGCACAGGAAAAGATAAGAGTATAAGGATTATGAGGAAACAGCCACCAATGATTCCAAAGAAAGGCCTTCTTTATTTTTATTCACCATAAATAAACTTTATTTTTTAATTCAGCATTAGTTTTTGCCATTACCCCAAATAACACTGTTGAGCACCTGTAATTCTTTGAGAAAAGCAAATCACCAGCATCTCTAAGAGGATGTTCCATTTTCTAGGATTCCTATTTTTATTTAATTTTTTTATTGGGCAATAGCCTAAAAACTCACACAGTTCATGTGCATGATTAAATATGTTTTGTTTTTGTTTTTCAGTAAATTTAGAGCTTAGAGTTTTGTATGACACAATTTTCCCATGTTTCTATCACCCCACATAGATCCCAGGAGTTCACTTGCAAAAAACTCTCATTTCCACCATGACACTCAGGCAACAAAAATTATATTTTTAATTATAGACTTGCCTAATATGGAAATTTTGTGGAAGTTGTATAGCCTGGAGACCCAATATGACTTTAATTCCTTGTTGAGATTCATTCATGTTAAAACATAAGGCAATACAACCCTTCTGATTACTGAACTAGTCTACTTCCATTTAAATTGATTATAAAGACTATCCTGACTTAATTCTTTTCCTAGGGCCACTAGCTCTATTATATTTTTTATATACAATAAGTTATTACTGCCTGTTGTGTCAACGTCAAGAACCATATTTCTCCATATAATGTTCCTCTATATAATTTAATTTAGACTCATAACTTTTAAAATCACTAATAGTGATGTTTTCCCAAGTGAACAATCATATCCCTGTGCATGTTTATTCACAAAAACTACTCAGTATCAACAAAATCCATTGAAAATTCATTCAATAATTCAATAATTTTCTGATCTTGTTCTGTTCTGGTTATATAATTTTATTTGTTGAGAATTTTCAGGAGGCTTGAGAGATTGCCTCAGTGCTTAAGCACATGTACTCTCTTGCAGATGGCTTAGTTTTTATTCCTAGCACTAATTTCAGCAGCTTACAATTGTCTGTAACTCCAGCTCCAAGGTATCTGAGTTCCTCTTTTAAAACCCTGGGCCAATGTACTCCCATGTGTATATAATCCCACACAGACATATACATATATACATAATTAAAATTAAATTGATATTTTTTAAAAAGAAAAAGCAAATCGAATGGTGTCACAAAATTTCTTAATATAGGATATTTAAGAGTATAAAATGAAAATAACCTGAAGTGAATATCAAGGGAAGTGGGAAGAACCCCAAAGCTATTCTTATAAATGAAAATTCTCAATAGGGAAAGTTTATAATTCTGAATATTTCTTTTTGTTCAATTGTGTACTGTCTAAAATATGTTTGCCACAAAAGATGTCATAAGTATTCTCTTGATTTCCCTGAGATAAAATTAAAGGGTCATATTTTTTCTGCTATGTTTCTATGGGGAAAGGGATTTTACATCCTAAGTGACACTGGGGTAACTATCTGGTATATTATGTTGATTTGTCTTTTATTAAAGTTCTATGAATAATTATGGCTAATCTATTGGTTTTGTTTTAAAATATTATAGATCATATATATATATATAACATTGTAATAATTTCTTACATATTTCCCTGAGAAATTATTTGCAAATATTTATACTTGTATTTACAAAAATAATTGAATTTTAAGTAATGATTATGTTAACATTGATCTTTTAATTTCACAAAAACACCTTATTGGGAAGAACTTGCAAAGAAAAGATGTCACACAGCTAGGTTAATGTAACCACTCAAATAAGCGCCTGCCAAGATCTAAAGTTTATACATATCAATCCACTTCTATACAGTTAGAAGAGTTATTCTGAAGTCATGCAGTTTTGCTTTTCATTTTATACTTTCACTGAAAATTTCATTTTTATGCTTTGAACAAACCTCCAAAAATCTCTTAAAAAACTATGACAAAGTTAAAATTTAAAACAATTAACTTTATCACCATTTCATCCTTCCTTATCACCTAATATTATCATCTTTTGTTCTTTCCACCTGTTATAGTATAGCCATACATATTTGGTCACCTATATGTATGCATACATTATAGGCTAAGCTCATCATATGTGGGAGAATATGCATTTATGGGATTTGAGATTGGGTGAGCTTGTTAATATTACATTCTCTAAATCCATACATCTTCCTTCAAATGTTGTGAAAAGAATACTCCAAGTGCTTTATTTTCCTTACCAGAGATTATGTCTCCAGATGATGATAAATCTCTGCTTTTAAATAGCTAATTGTGCTTGCATTTTAGATATATAAATAGCTATCCAGTGTACATAGATACTCATTTAAATACCATGTCTGAAATCTTCCATTGACAATCATCAAATCTTTTTGAACATTCTTCATTGCTAAAAGCACCATTGAAAAAAATGATAAACTGATAAATTTCTTAAAGGATTTACATATTCTGGCCTACCTTTTCGTCTAGTCCAGTTTATAGGTTTTTGCTTGATGATAAATCTCTGAGAGCACAGACTTAGCTCACAGGGTTCCAAAATAGTTAGAGATGAAAACTTCATGGAACTGGTGACTGGCCTCAAATGTGAATGGTAAAGCTGAAAAGAAAAACACGAATCTTCCAATTAGGTGAAATATACAATGACATAGTATTTAAAATGCATTGATATCTTCATACCAATGTCATGAATATAAAGAAATAATATAGTCAGCTTATTCTTGATATGGAAGTACCTTCTGTGTGTTGCTTGTATTGGTTAATGAATAAAGAAACTGCCTTGGACTGATAGGGCAGAAGTTAAGTAGGTAGAGAAGACAGAACTGAACTCTGGGAGGAAGAAAGCAGAGTAAGAGAGATGCCATGGATCCTCCAGAGACAGACACTGGGAATTTTACCTGGTAAGCCACGGCCAAGAGGTGATATATTAATAGAAATGGGTTAAATTAAGATGTAAGAATTAGGTAATAAGAAACTAGAGCTAATGGGCCAAGCAGTGACTTAATTAATACAATTTCTGTGTAGTTATTTCAGGGCTAAGCTTGCCGGGTGGCCGGGATGAACAAGTGGGTCCTCCTATAACAAGTGGAGCCCTCTCTCCTCCTTGCCACAATTGGTGCCAATGTGATGGACTAAATCCACTTAAAAACCTGAGATAGCTTAATTTTAAAAACAAAAATAGAAGGGGAGGAGATAGAAATCTTGAATAAAAAATGAGAAAAAAAATACAGAGTTTAACACAGCTTTTTGCTGTTTGTGGGTGGCATGTCATAGCTCCTTTAAGAGAGATTTTCCTGACTCAGCAATAACAAAAGAAAAAAAGCCACATAGTTTTAAAATGCCAGCTTACTGGGCTATGCTGCTATTGCAACCTCTCACTCTTGTAGGGAGACAGAGCATTTGGATGGTGCTTGTGAATAAAGTGTGATGGCTTATTTGATGGCAACGTGGACTCAGTGTGTGCCTGGAAGTGGGGCAGAGTGAGCAGCTCAGAGGCACAAGTAGCTCAGAGGCACAAGTGTTCCACCATTCTGGACTGTTCAGAGATAGCAGGAACTACCATATTTATCATAGTAATAGTGCAAATTAAATTTTAGACTGGGAAGACAAACAGACAGTACCATATAACTCCTACTAATGGCACAGCTTACGTTTTTAAGAAGTGCTTAGCATTTTAAGAAGTGCTCCTGGACAGTAAAGAATTACAGAATCACAATAGGACAGATTCAGACATAAAAGAACTCTAAATGGGTCACAGTGTTGGATAAATGTACACAGATTTGAAAGAGAAAAGAAAAGGAGTATAGAGAGTCATAAAAAAGTTAATGCTTTAAAAAGGTAAAGTCTTTAAAGAGACAGAGTGCAGATAACCATAGATTGAAAGGAGTAAAGAAAAATAAGCCACATAAAAATGGAAAATTCACAGGATGTCCAGATTATGTATATTATTGTCTTTTTTTGAATTTTTGATTGTGAGTTAAGTAGAGAGAGCACAAAGGATACACCATGTAATAATAGTGCTCCCAATCAGCAGAAAGTAGTATGGACAAAACTATGCCCATATTACCAAATATTGTTTATACTTGTTTGTTTACATTTAAAGCAAGATATGATATAGATATGAATAATTTGCATTGGTATGAATATTGGTTTATTAATACAATTTAAGGTCAATTTTGTTATATATATATTTCTGATCTTATTTAAAGTATTGTGATTGTGTGGTTTATTACAAAATGTAATGTATAATTAAGAGATATAGGTTAATAGATAATCATCTATAATAGTCAAGATTATAGTTATATTAGTTAGATTTTCTACATATATAGAGATATATTTTAGTTAGTTAGGTATTCTTCAAATCTTTCAGAATATGACATTTAAATGTTTTAAAAATTTTGAACCTTTCATGACAATGAGATACATCTGCTCCTGGCAGCACCAATCTACTTCAAGAGGAAGATGGGCATCAAAGAGGCATCAAAATTATGGAGTTGGTTAGCCATTTTGGCAAGAAACTGCTCTTGCCTGGAGATGCAGGAACCACAGAGAAATGATTGTTAAACATGCTGAAAGGTGAGAGGATCTTTTGGGATTCCTGCTTCATGAAGTCTGCGAGACATTCTGCAGGATACAGAAGAAAATGACTGAACAATATTTCAAATTTCCTGCTTCATGGAAAAGTCTGTTGAAGATTATGTGCCTGTATGCTGAAGATGGATACTCAACAATACAGAAGAACTTTGGGAGACTGTCCAGACAGCGAGATGTCTCTGTCAATTGTCGAGTTTTGAAGTTGCTTGCAATGCACTTCCTGTTTAATTAGGTAATATTATATCCTTTTGGAGTCATTGATGGAGTTGAAAAATAGATAGTTATAGTTTTCCTTAGTTATGATAAAAGATAATATAAATAGAAATATTGTAACTGTAATTCTTTCTTGATACCTGTTATATGTAATTTTACTATGTTCATGTTAAAACCTTTCTTTTGTTTAAACAGAAAAGGGTAGGTGATGTGGAAGTTCCCTCTGTGTGTTGCTTATATTGATTAATGAATAAAGAAACTGCCTTGACCTGTTAGGGCAGAACTTAAGTAGGCAGAGAAGACAGAACTGAATTCTGCAAGGAAGAAAGCAGAGTAAGAGAGATGCCATGGATCCTCCAGAGACAGACACTGAGAATTTTACCTGGTAAACCACTGTCATGTGGTGATGCACAGATTAATAGAAATGGGTTAAATTAAGATATAAGAATTAGCCAATAAGTCACTAGAGTTAATGGAACAAGTAGTGATTTAATTAATACAATTTCTATGTAGTTATTTCGAAACTAAGCTAACTTGGTAGCCAGGATAAACAAGAGGGTACTCCTACTACATATTCTAAATTGGCAGTTTGGAAAGCCAGTCAACCTGAGACCCCCACTTCTATAATCCTGATAAGACATGGTTTTAAGGAGGAAAGTATTAAAATTATTTAATCAGAGAATTTTAACTGTGCTGTAAAAAGGAGAATTCAGAACAATTTCCATTTTTTAAGATCAAATTATCAGGTGAAACAGGCACTAGGACTTTGTTGAGGGATATTAGAGAAAACATTTGTTCCTGATGAAGCATGGCTATTTTATATCGTTTTTAATATTACCCAGATCTCTTTTATTTGTCTTTTTGTGAGAGCCAAAGTTGCATTTTAAGTTTTAATTACTATGCCTAAGAGATCCATGAAACAAAAATGTCTCTGCAAGCTTCTTGCTCAAGGACAAATAGTTACTAAAATGCTGGAGACTATTATTTATGGGAAATAGCAAGCCATATTTTATCAGTCCTTTAAACATGTTTGCTTGATCCATCTACACAGGATGTGCTTGATCACATGTGGGCAGGAGTATCATAGGCAGGAAATACATCAGGATCTATGCTTGCCCCAACTGAATATAGGCTGAAGGTATGCTGGGATGTATACTTGCCCCTGATTGGACCCGATAGGAAATATTTAAGGTGATATAAACAGTGAATCAGGATCATTTTCTGGAAATGCAGAGACAGACTTGTCCAGTTTCCATACACGTAGCCAGTATATAATGAAAGCTTGCTTCGAATTTGGCTTAAAATTGTGGTAGTGGTCTTATTCTTGAATAGTGAAATTAACACTTTTATATGATTTGGTCAAAGCAACGTGAATTGCCATTCTAAACTGCCTAAAACAACATAAAATATTTAACAGAACCTTTCTGTAAAGAACAAAGATATATACTCGTGTCCCCTCATAAGTTAATCAGAATAAGACTGCTAATCATCTGAATAAGAAAATAATCCTCAAGGAAGTTGTTTTTTCCAAGACTATGAAACAATGAATCTACCAAAGTACATAGGTTGGCGTAGTGATCACTCTACCCACTTTTGCCAGCTTATTTCATGAAACATTTTTTCACAATGTTTCCTTTTGTCATTGATCACATTCTTTATCATAGTTTATTTTTAAATAAACCCAGCCTTCATATATGAAGACTGTATCTTCTATATTTTGTCTACATTCCTCTACATTATGTTGGGTGTATCTCCTCTGAATTAATTTAGTGGAGCACACAAGGACCAAGGATCTGGGACAAGGCCAGAATCACATCTCAGTAATGAACAAATATTTGAAAGCTTCTTATTTTTATGGTGTTTTAGAGTAAGGGAAAGGCCTTCCTTCCCAATGAAGCTCAGAATATGTGATAAATTTAGACACTAATACCAATATCAATTTATATAATAATATTAATGATTTATCAAGCAATGTTACAAAAATATAAAGGATCAATGTTAATAGCTAAAAATGATTTTCTGTAGTTATTTTCAGAATCTGTACTGTCATAAGAAACTATAGTAACATTTAAATGTCTAAGCAAAAATTGATTCATAACATTAGCAGAATTCCATTTAGAAGTAATTTAAATACTTTAATGAAAGATTTGCTTTCAAATTCACAACATATTAAAACTGACTAATTCTGTATAATATTTTATATCTGAAGATATAGAAGGTCATTTTATAGAACTTTATATATTTATGTATATGTGTATGATATGTAAGTTGATAACTAGGGGTTCCAGAAGAGGACTGTCTAATCCTCCATAACTGTACTTACAGATGGCTGTGAGTCATCTGACACAGATGCTTGGAACTGAATTAAGATCCTCTACAAAACAGCAAGTGTCTTTAAATGCTCATTAATCTCTCAAAATTTATTTTGTTTTTTAATGCTATGGTTTGCTAATTAGAATAAAGGTTATGCATATATAAATTTTGTCATAAATATTTTAAAACCTTGAAATAAAAATTGACTTGATCATGTGAAGAGCTCAAATGTACTATTTAAAAAATTATTTAATATGAATACTACTTATATCTAAATGAATATAACTTAAATTTTTAATTTAAAATTTAAAGGCATGTGTCTTTTTGATGAGATATAAAATAACCATCTTGCACATATGTATTTGTTAGTATCTTTTCTCTGCATGTTTTTGCAGTAAATGATGAATTTATTAGACAGATTCAAGATTACACTTGTTCTCTATATTATGACTAAAATGCTATTTAGATTAATATTGTAATCCTCTTTGCTCTTTGTAGTAAATGAAAGAATAGAAAATAAGAAGTTGACATTGCAGAAAGTAACATGTGAAAGAAAGTGATATCAACAGAAGATTGAAAACCTTCCTATATTTTGGCTGCCTGTAAAAAATCACCCTAAAGAGAAATGTAAAATATTGAAAAAAACAGAAAAAATTATAGGATCTCTCTGTTTCTCTCTCTCTCTCTCTCTCTCTCTCTCTCTCTCTCTCTCTGTCTCCCTCCCTCCCTCCCTCCTTCCCTCCCTCCCTCCCTCTCTCCCTCCCTCCCTCTCTTCAGTTTTGTCCAGCTCTGAAACAATTCCTTGTTTTTCTTCTTTAATAACCTATCTTTTTTCCTGTAACTATTTACTTATCTGTATACAATTAATTCTTAAGGAACACAAGGAAGGAAAACTTTAACAGGTACACTTGGAAACTCTAATTTGTGCCTATAAAATTTGGCAGAGCCAACAAGGAGAAAAACATGAAATGCCTCTGAAGTCTACTTTTGTCTTTAAAAAGAAAAGCTAATGAACTACTGTTCCTTCCTTTTGTCTTAAAAGCTATAGACAGATTTGTTCACACCATAAGAGAACCAACTACAACCTTTGACATTTCTCTTTTCTTTCTACAGCTATACTTCCCTCATTTTGAGGGTCAAGTATGTGTCTGGACATTCATTCCCTGACCTGCCTCTTTTCAAGCTGGATTTATGTCAGGACAAGGAACAGTATTTGACTCTGCAGAGGTTGCTAACACAAGACTTAAGGTTGGGGGCCAGCTGCTGCTACTAGTTGATGTTAAACTAGTGAGATATATGTTACAAAATAAGATTTATGTCCTGAGGGTGAATTTTTCTAAATTTTCATGAGACTGTTTCCAACACAGTTATCCACAAGAATACCAAAATCCAACTGTCAAGTGACTAGTCAAAACAATAATAGCAGCCACTCTAAACAATATGGTTATTACTGTTTGATTACATAAGTTTCACAATGCCATTGCATCCCTAGATTTTCCTGCATCAACTGCATTAATGTGTGTACCACAAATTTTCACTTCTCTGTTTCTTTGCTTTTTCCTTTCATCTTCCCAGACACCTGCCTGGATAACAAGAATGACTGACACAGATGCAGCTGAATAAATACAAGAAAAACACAAAATATAAAAGTACATGATATTTTAGATGATATCTGTAACTGTGCAAACCCCATTTTCAAATGAGAATCAGTAGATAACAAAACTCTTGTGGAATATCTCTCCAAACTGCAGAGCTATACAACCTCAGTATTATCCCATTTGCCCAAAGTTACCAAACAAAAGGCAACTCAGTATTACAAGTCATCCTGAGAAAGGAGACTCTTATAAATACAATCCTTTCCAAGGGTTACACTATTCTACTTAAGGGTAGTACCAGAAAACATGAGCAAGCCAAGCCCATGTCTATTTTACAAAGACCTCAAATAATGCAAGGAGATGCACAGACTTGTCTCTAATGACTCATCTTGATTTATCAGCAACTTACAGACCTTATCTTTAGCTTATGAGTTTGCATACTACTTCATTGTATCCCTAACTGGGATAGGGTAACAGAAAATTTGGAAGAAACAAAAAAAAAAACATGTAGATGAGTTATTTAAATCCTTATGCCTGTCTTCACAGTGAACAGAACCTGCAATATCACAAACTCATTAATTGTAAATAAAACAACCCAGTAGAGAACCATAATCATAGTTCTATGAAACCTTATTACACAAATGCAAAGATGTATTGAGAAAGGTGTTATTTTTGACAAGATCAGAGAAGTAACTCAAGAAAGGGGAGACAAATTTTGCCTTATATCTCAACAGTCTAGTCGAAACTTTCTAGAAATTGACCAACTTGATTCCAATACAACCAGAAGGAGAACTTTTTTAGACTATCTTTTTAATATCCAGTCAGTCCTGGACATACATAGACAGCTTCAGAAACTGCATATAAGTTATTAAATTCCTCAGATTCAGCTATTACACACAAAGGAATGACCAACCAGAACCAAAGACAGGAAATAAAAAGACCCAGATAATTGTGTTCACTCTTGAATGGGTTGTTGGCTAGGCCTATCTGTCAAATACTCAGAGATCAAAAGGAAAAGTTCAGGTGCTCTTCAAGTACAAGGGGCCAAATTGGTGGTCACACACCCACCACACACCCTCATTCTCTGGACCATTTTCTCTGAGGCATGACACTGAAATATAGACTGTGCCTGTTCATAGAACAGAGGGCCCAGCCCTAATATCATAGCAACTTTAAAGGAATAATATTTCCCAGGAAGGAAGCTGACTCCATATCCTGATATCCTCATCTTTACCGAAGGCTTTGCATTACCTTAGGTGTAGTAGGTAACAAAAATAAGCTAACTGATACTTAGACACTTATTTAGCCTTTATCTCTTTCTCTGGAAAAAGAAGGTAGCTGATCTCACCAACTCCTTCCATTCAAGGCTTTGTCTGAAAATGTAATAGCTACATCACCAGGAAGGTTCACAATTAATATAAAAAATGACTCACACTAAAGCCACACATGCATGTTTGAAGTATACCCCAAATAGAGAAATGATGAATGGGTGGTGCGGGACAATTCTGTATTCTGTCAGCTATATTTTAAATAAATGCTGATTGGCTGATAGCCAGGCAGGAAGTATAGGCAGGAAAAAGCTTGTTATTATTATTATGATGCTTGAGACAGTATCTCATGTGCAGGCATAAAATTTGCTTTATAACAAAAACTGACTCTGAATTTCTTATTTTCTGCCCCCACCTATCAATTGCTGAAATTAAAGGCATGCAGGACTACAACTATTTAAGGACTGAACCAAGAGTTTCATTCATGCTAGGTAAGTGCTCTTCCTATTGAGTGTTGTTGCCTGCCCCATGTTTGTTTCATGATATTAGGTAGTTAGTTAAAAACTGAGGACAAACTTCTCCCTCAGTTAGCTTTGGCCCCTATAAAATGTACCCTTTGTGAATCATTATTTTTACAAATAAAGAATACTGATGAATAAAAGAAGGGGAGGCATCAAACTGTTCCTTTTAGAATTTGAAATGACACAGTGAATTTGTGGTAACCTCCTTTATAATTCATAAGAAAAATGTTTGTCAAAACTTTTAGAAAAGTTAGAAAGGATCTTCCCTTAAACATGGAAAGATAGAGACTTCCTCTGATAAGGGAAAAGACCTATTTTACAAATTTAGGAGAACAGTCTGAAACCAGAAAGTGAAATGAAACATGTTATTCCTGGAGATATTTTAGGATTGGAGGAATACATATCTTCTTTAATGAGATACATACTTAGAGGCTAAAGAAGTAAGAATTTTAAAAGTGTGAACTTCCCTTGGGGGAGGGCAAGCTAGATATATGTTCTGAGAACTATTAAGCATGAACACAATTATTAGATACAAATTCAGTGATGAACACAAACACAAAGTTTAGTAGATACAAAGATATAAGATAGAAAATATACAGAATAAAAATAATTGTACTAACCATTTTATGAAGAGATAACTGAATCCCCCGCCATCAGCCAGCAGGGGAGAGACCTATGAGCAAGCCACAATACCACCTCTGTCACCCATTGGACCCTGTTCCCTCCCAACCCTACCTACCCCAGCATCTTCCCAATGAACAACCCTCCTCTGAAACATCTGCAGACCCTATAGGAGTAAGTTTCACCCATACCAGTTTGAACAACAGGTGAGTGGCAAGTCTACCAGCCATACTGCCCCAACCTCTAGGACCTAAACCCCAAAGCACATCAAGTGCTCCTCCCCTCCCATTTCAGCACCAGCAGGCAGATGGGGCCCTACTCCAAGTTCTCATGGAAATACACTACTCTCACGCAGTGCTCAGCAGCCTGCCAGCAAGCAAAATACCTACAATCAGGCCACAATACCACTGCCCCCACTCACTGGATTCTGTTCTCCCACAACTTTCTCTGCTATTGAAGCCCAACTACCCCAATATCATCCTCATGGAAAGTCTTTCCCAACAACATCAGCACACCCTATAGGCAAAAGAACTACCTATACCAGGTGGAAGAATAGGCATAAAAATGGACACAGGTAACATGCACACCAGTTGGAAGAACAGACTCCATAGCTACAGGCACAATTCACATCAGTAGGAAGAACAAACTCTGTAGCCATATATAAAGTCCACACCAGTCAGAAGAAGTGGAAAATATACTGGATTTAGACACCAAAACCCCCACATTCCTCATCTGAGACAACACTAATGGACTTGACATCAAGACAATCACCAGAACCATTGACTATTCAGGCCAAAAGGTAATAAAAGAAACTGATAGTAAAAGAGCAAAAGATCCATTCAACAAAGACATCACAACAACCAACACTTGTAACTATTAATTATCCCAAATCCATATGGGTAAAGGCCAATGCAAGAATGCATTCAACAACATAAAGGACAAAATGGTACCAGCAGAATTTAGTAGTCTTACAACAGCAAGATCTGAATAATCAAACACTTATAAAGCAGAAGAAAACAACCTTAAAAATAACTGTGAATATGATAGAGGTCCTGAAATGAAAATTTTTCTTAATGAAAGGGAGAAACAAACAAACAAAAATTGGAATAAATCAATAAATCCATTAAGGAAAGTAAAGAAAGCCAAGGAAAACTTCAAACAGATGAAGAAAACAATTCTGGACTTGAAAATTGAAATAGAGGCAATGAAGAAAACACAAACTGAGGGAATTCTGGAAATGGAAAAATCTTTGTATATGAATAGGAAAAGGAGATACAAGCATCATCAACCAAATACAAGAGATGGAAGAGAGAATCTCTGAGGTTGAGAATACATATGAGGAAATATATTTACCAGTAAAAAATGTTAAATCCAAAATATTCTAAAGAAAAGGCTTACAGGAAATCTGGGACATCATGAAAAAGCAAAATCTAAGAATAAGAGGGATAGAAGGAGAAGAAATATAGCTTAAAGTCACAACAAATATATACAACAAGATGATGTTGTATATACAACAAGAAGAAAAAATTGCCAGCCTAAAGAAGAACATGCTTATATAAGTGCAAGAAGCTTACAGAACACCAAAATAAACTGGGCCAAAAAAAGTTCCCACACCATAAACTAATCAAAATATTGAACATACAGAATAAAGAAAGAATATCACGAGCTGCAGAGGAAAAAGGCCAAGTGACATATAAAGGCAGGCCTATCAGAATTGTACCTGATTTCTAAATGGAGACTGTGAAAATCAGGAGTTCCTGGACAGACAATTTGCAGACATTAAGAGACCATTGGTGCCATCCCAGACTATTATATACAAAAAAACTTTTAATCATTGTAGTTGGAGAAAACAAGATATTTCATGAAAAACTCAGTTTTAAAAAATTTCAATCCACAAATGCAGTTTACATAAAGAGCTAGAAAGAAAACTGCAACCCAAGAAAAGTAGCTGGATCCACGAAAGCACAGAGGATAAATAATCTCACACCAGCAAAATCCAAAGATGGAAATACACATGCACACTACCATCATCACCAACAGAACCAAAAAACCAGAAAATATTAAAAATCACTGCTCATTAATATCCTGAAATACCAATGGACTCAATTTACCTAAAAATATAAATAAGCTAACAGAATGGATACAAATACAAGATCGATTCTTTTGCATCATAAAACAACACACCAACTTCCAAGACAGAGATTGCCACAAAGTAAAGGTTTGAGAAAAGTTTTTTCAATCAAACATACATAAGAAGTAAGCTGGTATAGCTATCCTAATATCTAACAAAATAGACTTCAAACTACAATAAATTGAAAGATATAGAGAAGGATATTTGATATTGATCATAGGAAAAATCCATCAAGATGAAGTCTCAATTCTGAACATTTATTCCTCAAATGAAACATTATTAAAGCTTAAATCACAATCAAACCCTACATATTAATAATGAGAGACATCAATAACCTACTCTCATCAAGGGACAAGTCTTCCCGACAGAAAATTAATAGAGAAAAAAGGGAACTAACAGATGTTATGACTAAAAAGGACTTAACAGACATCTCCAGCACACTTCCCCCATACAAAGAATATATCTTTTTCTCAGTACCTCATGAAACCTTCTCTAAAAATAATCACATAATTGCTCACAAAGCAAATTTCAACAAATACAAAAGAAATCTTGAATAACACCCTGTATCTTATCAGTTCACTCTGGGTTAAAGTTAGAATTCAACAAAAACTCAAGCTACAAGAAGCCTACAAACTCATGGAAACTTAACAACTCTCAACTGAATTGCCACTGGGTCAAGAATTAAATAAAGAATTTAAATGCTTCCCAGAATTCAACCAAAATGAATGCACAACATACCCAACCTTTTGGGACATTATGAAAGAAGTGCTAAGAAGAAAGTTCATTACCCATAAGGTCCTACATAAAAATTTGGAGAAATCTCACACTAGCAAGTTAACCAAATACCTGAAAGCTCTAGAACAAAAAGAAGCAAACTCACCCAAAAGGAATAGATGGGAGGAAATAATCAAACTCAGAGTTGAAAATAATAAAATAGTAAAAAGACAAAAATATAAATGATAAGTGGAATGAAGAGTTGGTTCTTTGAGAAAATCAACAAGATAGACAAAACCTTTCTCATTTTAAACAAAAGGCAGAGAGATAATATCCAAACTTACAAATTCAGAAATGAAAAGGGGGACATAGAAACAGACACTGAGCAAATCCAGATAATCATCAGGTCATACTTCAAAAACCTGTGCTCCACGAAATTGGAAAATCTAAAAGAAATGTACAATGTTTTGATAGATATCACATAACAAATTTAAATCAAGAATGGATAAACAATTTAGACTTATCACTTCTAAGGAAAGAGAAATACGCATTACAAGTCTTCCTACCAAAAAAATATATATCAGAATTTCAAAGGAGAGTTAATACCAATACTCCTCAAATTGTTCCATGCAATAGAAACAGAAGTCACATTACTACATTCTTTTTATGAAGCTGATATGCAAACATACAAAGAGGCAGCAAAGAAAGAAAATTACAGACCACTATGCCTCGTGAACATTGATGCAAAATACACAATAAAATACAGTCAAGCTAAATCCAAGAACACATTTAAAAAACTCAAACCAAAACCAAAACAACAAAACAACCACTATGGTCAAATAGGCTTCATTCCAGAGATACAGAGATTGTTCAACGTATGAAAATATGTCAATATACCCCACCATATAAACAAACTGAAGGAAAACCCCACATGATCTCATTAGAGAAGCCTTTCACAAAATCCAACACTCCTTCATGAAAAAGGTCTAGGAGAGATCAGGGATACAAAGAACATAACTTAACATAATAGAAGCAATATACAGCAAGCCAACAGCCAATATCAAATCAAATGGTGAGGAAGTCAAAGTGATTCCACTAAAATCAAGAATAAGACAAGGTGGTCTCTCTCTCTCTCTCTCTCTCTCTCTCTCTCTCTCTCTCTCTATATATATATATATATATATATATATATATATATCTTCACTATAGCACTCAAATTTCTAACTAGAGCAATAACAATAAAAAGAGATCAAGGGGATACATATTGGAAAGGATGATGTCAAACTTTTGCTATTTGCAGATGATATAAGAGTTTATATAAGTGACCCCAAAAATTCTACCAGGGAACTCCTAAATCTGATAATCAGCATTAGAAATGTGACAGGATAGATGATTAACTAAAAATAAAATAGCAGTGTTACTATATACAAACGATAAATGAACTGAGAGAGAATTCAGAGAAACATCACCCTTTATAAAATATAAAATATCTTAGGGTATCTCTAATCAAACATGTGAAAGGCCTGTAGGACTAAAACTTTAAGTCTTTGAGGAAAAAATTGTAGAAGATAGCAGAAAATGGGAAGATCTTCCATGTAGGATTATCATTGTAAAAATTGCAATTTTACCAAAGCAATCTACAGATTCAATGCAATATCCATCAAAATTTCAACACAATTCTACCCAGACCTCAAAAGAACAATACTCAACTTCATAAGGAAAAATAAAAAATCTGGGATAGATAAAACATTTCCATAAAATAAAGGAAATTCTTGAGTCCTTACCTTCCTTGAATTGGGATTAATTTTATAGCAATAAAAACAACTTGGTTTTTGCATAAAAACAGAAACATGGATCAAGGGAATCAAATCAAAGATACTGACTTAAATCCACATGCCTATGATACAAATGCCTGATTTTTGACAAAGAATTCAAAATTATACAATAGGGTAAAAGCATCTCCAAAAAATGGTGCTAGCATAACTGGATGCCATGTAGAAGAGTGCAAATAGACCCGTATTTATCAACCTGAACAAAACTAAAGTATAATTGGATCAAAGACCTCAACACAAATTCATTTACACTGAACTAGATAGAAGTGAAACTGGAAAATAGGTTTGAAAGCATTGGCACAGGTGACTATTTAATAAAAAATAAATACAACAGCACAGACACTGAGATCAACAATTAGTAAAAAGCATCTAATGAAACTGGAAAGTTTCTGAAAGGCAATGGACACTGTCAATAAGATAAACCTATAGCTGACAGAGTGGGAAAATATCTTCTCCAAGCCCACATCAAACAGAGGGTTTTATATCCAAAGTATTTAAAGAATGCAAGAAACTAGACAACAAACTAGGTGGTAGTGGCACAGGTCTTTCATCCCAGTTCTCTAGAGACAGAGACTAGTGGATCTCTATTAGTTTGAGGGCATGCTGGTCTACAGAGCAAGTTCTAGGTCAGGTTCCAAAGCTACAGACAAACCCTGTCTCAAAAAATCAAAATGAGAAACTAGACATAAAAATACCAAATGATCCAAGTAAAACTGGGGTAGAGATCTAAACAGAGAATTATCAATGAAAGAATCTGAAATGACTGAAATACACTTAAAGATTTGTTCAACATCCTTAGTCACCAATGAAATGCAAATCAAAATAATTCTGAGATACCATATTCCACCATGCAGAATAGCTATAATCAAAAACATGGAAGAAAACATTCTGCAGAAGAGGTAGAGCAAGGAGAGCACTCCTCCAAAGCTGGTGGGAATTCAAACTGGGACATTTTCTTTGTTATTAAAAATAACATTTCCTCAGTAAATTGGGAAACAAATTACCTCAAGACCCAGCTATTCCAATCTAGGACATATACCCAAAGGATACTCGAGCATACCACAAGGACAGTTGCTCAACTATGTTCGTAACAACATGATTCATAATAGTAAGAACATGAAAACAACTCCTACGACCCTCATCCAAAGAATGGATAAAGAAAATGTGATTCATTTACACAAAATATTATTACTCAGCTGTAAAAAGCAATGATGCCGCCAGGCAGTGGTGGCACATGTCTTTAATCCCAACACTCTGGAGGCAGAGACAGGTGGATCTCTGTGAGTTTGAGGAGCCTTGTTTACAGAGCGAATTCTAGGACAGGTTCCAAAGCAACAATGAAACTGTATCTCAAAAAACAAACAAACAAACAAAAACTAAAAAAAAAAAATGACCCAATGAAATTTGCCCATAAAGGATGGAACTAAAAAGAAATCATTCTGAGTGAGATAACCAACACCCAGAAAGACAAACATGGTATGCACTCACTCAAAAGTGGATATTAAGAGTAACGTATAGAATAATGAACCTACAATCCAGAATCTCAGAGAGGCTAGATAACAAAGGGGGCCCAAAGAGGGACATACATAGATTTCTCTGGGAAGGGGAAATACAAGAAATCTGGGTAAACTAGAGGAGGCAGTGTAAGATTGGAGGAAGGGTACTTGGGGAAAAAAGTTGAGTGGGCTGGATGTGAGTGGCAGGTTTGGAGTGTAAAAGAAGAGGAGAAAAATAAAAAAAAGATGTCTTGATGGGTAGGCTCCATTTAGAATTTATGGATTAACTTGGTGTCTAAGAAGCCCTAAGAAATCCACAAGGATAACCCCATCGAGGGCATTAGTGGCGAGGGTGCCTAAAGTGACCGTCTATGGTAATCTGATTGGTTTTCATCTAATAACCATCAAAAAGACTTATCCAGTAACTGATGGAAGCAGTTGCAGAGATCCATAACCAAATACTGGGTCGAGCTCAGGGGTCCTCTGAAAAAAAATGAAGAAAGGATTGTAACGAGCCAGGGGGTTCAAGGTCATGATGGGGGAACCCACAGAAATAGTTGACCAGAGCTCATGGGAGATCATGAAATCTGAACAAACAGGGATCCTGCATGGGACAGAACTAGGCCTTTTGCAGGTGTGTGTAACAGTTGTGTAGCTTGGTGTGTATATAAGGCTCTTAGCAGTGAGATCAGAACCTGTCCCTGGGGCTTTATTTTCATTTATGAATCTGTTCCTCATGCTGGGTTACCTCAACCAGTCTTGATACTCAAGGAAAAGCTTGGTCCTGCCTCAACTTGATGTGCCAAGCTTTGTTCAAGTCCATGGGGAGAATTGTCCCTTTCTGAATGGAGATGAGGAGGGGTGGATGGGGAGGAAGGTAGAAGAGAGGTGTGGGGGAGGACTGGAGGAGACTAGGGAAGGGAAACTGTTTGGCATGCAAAATAAATGAAAAAAGGGTAATTAAATAAAATAAATTTAAAAAGAAGAAATAATTTATGAAAATATTAAATTAGTAGGGTTGATTTAAAGTAAGCAATACTACTGAGAATTTCTTACAATAAAATAATAGAACCAAAGTTTAAATGAACTGGTGTGTTTGTACATGACTTCAGTTACATCACTGTGTATATAGACGAAAGAGGATTAAGAGTTCTAATTCATCCTCAATTTTGTAACAAATTCACAGCTAGCCTGTGTTATGCAAGACTTATCTAAAAATGGTGAAACAACAAAAAGATGTAAATAGAGTACTATTATTCAAAGTTCTTGGATAAGGAAAATTAAGATACCAGTATCTTGTAAAATATTCTGCTGCAATAGTCAAAGGTCAAAGATAAATCAGAAATACACTAGATTACAGAAAATTTTATACCAATAACTATAAAGTATAATACTCAGACTGTTCTAAAATAGTTTTGAATTTCTAAGTATATGGAGATTGAAAAGATAACTGACTCTCAATGTAAACAACTAGCCAAGTAGTCACACTGCTAGAATTGAGCTAGGCTAAGTCAGGGAATAAATATCATATTTATGAATATAAAATTTTGATTATTAAGAACAGGAAAGGCAAAAAGTAATATGGTATGTATATTTTCAAATTTTAGAAAAAAAGTAATATGTTGAAAGTAATGGTATCAAAATTAGAGTTAATAAAGTAATATATTGAAAAAAGTTCATACCTAATTTAAAGTTACAATAGTTATTTATAAATAAAGAAGATTGTTCTGCACATATGATTTTTAGCAGAACATTAGTAGAAACAAATAAGCTTAGAATAGTTTGAGTATGTTCAATAACCTATGAAAAAAACCAATCTTTAAAAGTCTTGAAATTTAAAAAATAAGGAAAAAATGAAATGCCAGATGGTAATTAAGCACTTTTTAAAAAAGAGATCAAGGTTTTGACTTCATGACTATAAAGAAAACCAAGATAATTACATTTTAAGCTAAGATGTTACACTAAAACACAGAGTACATTCTCATAAATGAGCAAAATTTATTGTTACAAATAAATAATACTTCAGAAAGAAAAATAATAAAGGAGTATACTTGAGAGACTATTGAAAATTGACCATTGAAATTCCCATAAATATATAAGATATTTTTAGGAAGCAATAATTAAACAATGGTAAACTACATAATTGAGTAATTGTATGAGAAAGATGCCCAACTCAAATGTAATCTAATGGAATACTCAAAAATGAATGAAAAGTTACATAAACATCCAGAGAAAAGAAACTTGATACCTGGAAAGGGTGAACTGCCAGACTGGACAAGGCTGGAGCTTTCTGAATCTAGATGAAGGTTCCCATGACAACTGAATTGTGAGGGACATTCTTACCTCACAATAAAATAGCCAACAAAGATGGCCACTATTCTCCAGTGTCAGGGCAACTCTAGTAAACATCAATATCAATACTGATATAAATTGAGGGTTAAAAGCAAATGAATTTTTAAAAGTTGTAGCTATTTATTAGCATATGAATACATTGCTTTAAAACCACTTTAGAATAATTTAGAAGAGCAAGGTAGATAAGAAACATACATCAAAGTCTACTTAAAAATTTACCTGATGAAGACCAGCTTTGATGAAACTCATGTTCCTATGTAGTAGTGTGACAATTAGAATTATTAAGCAAAAAGAACAGAGATATAAGAGAAATAAGAGACAGAAACACAAAACAGAATCAGAAGGGATATCCAGTGAATACTGAATCCACTTCATTTCTTTTCCACACACATACTTCACTCTAAAAGGGAAGGGATGGATGCATCTAAAAGGGGAGGGATGAATGCAACAGACTTCATTTGTATGGTATAAGGAATAAACTTGAATTCTCCAACCTTTCATCCAAGTGGAACAGATCCAGCTCAATATGAAAAATATTTATTAACCACACTCTTGGTCAGGATCTCTTCTTTGTAGCCACACCTGCTGTCAATAACTTTGAGAGAACAAAACTAAACTCAAGGACTCTGACCTCCAGTCTAGGTGAAATAGGGTCCCCGTATATACCAATACAGTTAATATAAATACAGAAATATAGAAATTCTAAGTCCCATAGCCTTTTTTCACTGCATAATGAATAATTTCCTTAAATTTTCTGATTTGGACCCTACCTTTCCTGATTTATTTTCACCAGTATAGAATGTAGTCATTTCAGTTATTTATGTGTCCTGTACTATGTGAGGAAAGACACAATTAATTCTCTTTATGAGTCAAATTCTCTTGCTTTTGGGAGTGCTTTTGTTAATAATGCCCCAAATTACTAGAGTTTACTACGAAATCATTCCAACGGTTTACTTTCTGACCATAATTTGTCAATTTAATCACTAGTGAATGGTATTACAATTTCTGTTGACCCTATTCCTGCTAATTGATGAAGCCTTAATTTTCCTTTTAGACTTAACTCAGAGACATTTTCCACATAAGTTTTACATTTTTTACCCTCTTTATATGGTAAAAATATCCATTCTAAGATAATATCTTCCCTCTGTATTAAAATTCCTGTAGGGGAATATTTGGAGCGTAATATGACCAGATGAAGTTAAAATATGCATCCACATGTATGTACCCTAATTTCTCCTCCATCAAAGCCAAGTCTCTCTCAGTTTCTGCTGTCAGTTCTCTGGGACCATTTAAGTCCTTATCACAATCTAAGGTTTTGTTTTAATTAGTCAGTTCTTTAGGTTTTATGCTAATATTGCACCATGGATGGGAGATGTTTCTTAGCAAACTTTGGGAGTCATGAGTTTAACTTAATGTATCTCTCCTAATATGCACATTTTGTGCTTTAATTTCTTTGTAAACCTATGTTATAGCCTAAATAATTAATAGAATCTGCTTTATATTTCTTTGAGGAGCAATCTGTAATACCCACAAGGAATTTTTTTTTTTTTTTTACTTCAAACATTTTTCTAAATTCTCTGCATTTGGATCAGATAGTAAAATATCATCCCTGTAACTGTAAACTATAGATTCAGGAAATTGCTTACATATCATTTCCAATGGCTGACTTACAATCTATCATTACAGTTTGCTGCTATTTAATATTTGCTGTGGGAGAATCTTCCATTGATTTTTAAAAGCCTGAGAATTATATACAGGCACTGTGAAGGCATATTTTTCTTTGTCTTTTTCTTGTAAAGTTATAGTGAAGAAACATCTTATAAATCAATAACTATGAGAGGCCATGCTTTGGACAATAAGGAAGGCAAAGGGATTACATACTGTAGAGAACTCATTGACAGAATCATCTTATTATCTGCTCCTAGATCTATCCATTTTCCAGATTGGTTTTTAATAACACATGGAGGAGAATTCCAAAGGTGGTTGATTCTTCAATATTCTGATCATGTAGCTTCTCCTGTACCAACTATGTCGAAGACCTGCAGTTTCTCTGTTGTGAAAAGCTTATAGCATAACCCATACATGTTTGTCTGTTAACCATTTTAATGGTGGGACTGTTGAAGCTTTTGACCGATCAGCAGTTGTTTTGCCCTGTTATTGTACAAATTGAATTGTCAGTGACTATTCTTTATAATATCTTGTAATATTTCCCAGGAACAAACATTAATTTATTAATTGTTTCTTAGATTGGGGGAATGTTAATTTGAGTATTGCATTGCTGTAACAAATCATGTCCCCACAAATTTAATGACAATGTCATTTGTTCATATTTTTAATTTAGGTCTTTGTTCATTTGTAGAAGTGTGCCAATATACTTGCTTTATGATTTCTCCTGAGAGAGGCTCCTCATGGAGTTTTCCATCAGCAAAGAATTATCTTAAATATTCATCATTGACCTACATTCATTAGTCCAGTGCCTGCCTTTGCCATATCTTCTGCTTAGTATAGAAGAGAGAGAAATTCTGAGTACTTTATTCTCAGAAATAACATTGTTTCTTGTAATGCCCTGTCTATAATTCCTTTTAAATGGGCCTTATTTGCCTTATAACATGTGACATTTTGATTTTTCCTCAACCCTCTGGAAATCACCTCTCCTACCCATGAATCATAATAGTCATGGGAATCAATATTAATTGTTTCTTGAATACATTTTTCCAATAGTTCTGATCTTGCCTTTAATGGCCTAATTATCCTTTTGCATAGATCAGTGGCATTTTTAAAATCCAGAGATTCAATTATTATTCATCTACCATCTGAATTTGTTATTATTATACTAACTGTTTAAGTCAATCTTTGTAAGAAATCAGTAACACTTTCTTTTGGGTCCCATAAAACTTTAGAAAATGATTTAGTTTTCTGTCCTATATTTTCAATTCCTTTCTAAGCATTTAAACCTGGTACATGCCATAAAACCAGGATGTGACCATCACATAGAGATTGCCTTTCTACGGAAGCATATTTTTTTTTCTCCAAGAATTTAATCTTGGGAGATTTCCATACCTCTAGATTTACTCCATTGTTCAATAGTCTTAGCCTCTTCTCTGAACCAACTCCTGTGTTGTAATTGTGGACTAGGCTCTAAAAGATTTTTAAGCAATTCAATCCAATCATTAGGGATTGTTCTATTACAAACTGACCACAAGTTTAACATTTCCTTCACAAAATGAGATTTCCTGCAATATGAGACTACTGCTTTCTGGAATCTCCTTAAATCTAACAGAAGTCCATTCATCTCTTACTGTATCATTTGGCAATTCCTGTATATTTGTTAAATCTATTATTTTTTTGTTATTTGAAAACCTTAGGCTCTTAGCGTATATTATTTTAATGCAATTGGTTCTGCATTAAATTCATCTATCTAGATTTGAATATCTCAGTGATCTGCTTTATTTGGTTTTTCTAAGTCTTGTATCTTAGTATTCAGGTTAACCAACTTTTATAGTGATACAACAAAAATGATAATGCTGACAATATTTACAATTGACATTACATAAATTCAGTCTAAATGATCTATTCTCTCATTTAATCATTTCATCTTCAAACTGTCCATCATATTACCATACAGAGACACAAATTTCTCCAATGTTGTGGTATTTCTTATTTCTTTTACAGGGAATAAACTCTCTCTTTTAACTAATTCCTCCATTTAAGTATTCCCAATTATTTTGTCAAACTTACTGGCAATGTTGATGAAGATATGAGGCTTATTGCAGCTTCATAGAATAGTAATGACCTGACTGGATTTCAAGGCAGCTGTCTAGTTTGGCAGCAGGAGTTCAGGAAGAGCCCATAACCCATTGTGGAGAGAGAAAGAGAGACACAGAGAGAGAGGGGGGAAGGGAGGGATCTCTGAACAATGCATAGAAAATGTTTGGAAAAACACATGTGGAAGGGGACTACATGGAGAGAGAATCAGCCCATCTATGGCAGGTGAATACAGTGACATTTAGAGCCTAGGTGTTACTGGAATTTACCTGGCATTTGGCATCTCTTTCAGAGATGCTACAACAGGAAATTTCCAAATTCACTCAGAGGATTGGGAGAAGAAGAAAGTAAGCTACCCATGTGTGGCCAGAGTCCCACATGCATCTTCTGCCTAATCAGGTGACAAAGAAGTAGTAAAAATCCAGAGACAGATATTGGGGTTCAACTTGAAAATTAAATACCAAAAGCAATCTATAGATTCAATGCAATCCTCATCAACGTCCCATCAAAATTCTTTACAGATCTTGAGAGGACAATAATTTTTCCCAACCTAAAGAAGGATATTCCTATGAAGGTACAAGAAGCATACAGAACACCAAATAGACTGGATCAAAAAGAAAGCATCCCCACACCAGATAATAATCAAAACACAAAAAATACAGAATAAAGAACAAATATTAGGAGCTGCTAAGGGAAAAGATCAAGTAACATATAAAGGGAAACCAATCAGAATTACACCTGATTTCTCAATGGAAACCATGAAATCCAGAAGGTCTTGGATAGATGTGCTGCAAACACTAAGAGAACATGAATGCAAGCCCAGACTACTAAACCCAGCTAAGCTTGCATTGACCATCGATGGAGAAAACAAGATATTCCAGGACAAAAACAGATATAAAAAATATGTTGCCACAAACCCAGCCTTACAGAAAATACTAGAAGGAAAATCACAAACCAAGAAAGCCAACAACACCCATAATAACACAAACATTTGACAAACCTCCACAAGCACAACTCACAGAAGGGAAACACACAAACTCTACCACCAGAAAAAAATAACCGGAGTTAACAACCAATGGTCATTAATATCACTTAATATCAATGGACTCAATTCACCTATAAAACGCACAGGTTAAGAAAACAGATATGAAATCAGGATCCAACATTCTACTGTTTACAAGAAACACACCTCAAACTCAAAGACAAATACTACTTCAAAGTGAAGGGATGAGAAAAGGTTTTCCCATCAAATGGACCAAAGAAACAAGCAGGTGTGGCTATACTAATATCTAACAAGATTGATTTCAAACTAAAATAAATCAGAAGAGATGGAGATGGACACTTTATACTCATAACAGGAACAATTCATCAGGAGGAAGTCTCTGTCCTGAATATCTATGCCCCTAATATAAAAGCACCAACATATGTAAAAGAAGCATTACGAGAACTCAAAGTATACATGAAACCCCACACTCTAATAGTAGGAGATTTCAACACTCCTGTCTCACCAATGGACAGGTCAACCAGACAGAAACTTAACAGAGAAATGAGAGAACTATCAGATGTAATGAAAAAAATGGACTTAACAGACATCTATAGAACATTCCACCCAAACAAAAAAGAATATATCTTCTTCTCGTCATCTCATGAAACCTTCTCAAAAATTTATCACATAATTGGTAACAAAGCAAACATCCACAGATACAAAGAAATTCTAGTAACCACCTGTGTACTACCAGAAAACCATGGAATAAAGTTAAAATTCAACAACAATTCTACTGCCAGAAAGCCTACAAACTCATGGAAATTGAACAGTCAACTACTGAACCACACCTGGGTCAAGGAAGAAATAAAGAAAGAAATTAAAGTTTTGCTTGAATTCAATGAAAGTAAAGACACATAATACCCAAACCTATGGGATACTATGAAGGCAGTGCTAAGAAAAAATTTCATAGCACAAAGTGCCCACATAAAGAAAATGGAGATAGGTCATATTAGAGACTTAACAGCACACCTGAAACCTCTAGAGAAAAAGAAGCAGAATCACCCAGAAGGAGTAGAAGACTGGAAATAATCAAACTGAGGGCTGAAATCAACAAAATAGAAACACAAAAAAATACTCCAAAGAATCAATGAAACAAAAAGCTGGCTCCTAGAGAAAATCAACAAGAATGACGAACCCATATCCAAACTAATCAAACAGCAGAGAGAGAACATGCAAATTATCAAGATCAGAAATGAAAAGGGGGACATAAACCACAGACACAGAGGAAATTCAGAGAATCATTAGATCTTACTACAGAAGCCTGTATGCCACAAGATTGGAAAATGTGAAAGAAATGGACACGTTTTTCTTTTTTTATCTGATACAATTTTTTTTATTTAAAAATTTCCATCTCCTCCCCTCTTTCTCCCCCTTCCCTCCCCTCCCCTCCACCCATACCACCTCCCTCCCTCTCCAGGCCAAGGAGCCATCAGGGTTCCCTACTCTATGTTAAGTCCAAGGTCATCCCAACTCCCCCCAGGTCCAGGAAGGTGATCAACCAAACTGACAAGGCTCCCACAGAACCCGTTCATGCAGAAGAATCAAAGCCCAGCGCCATTCTCCTTGGCTTCTCAGTCAACCTCCACCTTCAGCCACATACAGAGAGTCCTGTTTGGTTGCATGTTCCATCAGTCCCATTCCAACTGGACTTGGTGATCTCCCGTTAGTTCTATCCCACCGTCTCCATGGGTGAACACACCCCTCACGGTCCTGACTTTCTTTCTCATGTTCTCCCTCCTTCTGCTCGTCATCAGGACCTTGGGAGCTCAGTCTGGTGCTCCAATGAGGGGCTCAGTCATTTTCTTCATCTATCACCAGGTGGAGGATCTATGGTGATATGCAAGAAATTCATCAGTATGGCTAGAGGATCTGGCCTTTTCCGGCTCCCTCTCCTCAGCTGCCCAAGGAACTAGCTGGGGGCATCTCCCTGGAAACCCAGGAACCCCTCTAGAGTCAAGTCTCTTGACAACCCTCAGATGGCCCTGTTAATTAAGATATATGCTTCCCTGCTCCCATATCCACCCTTCCTGTATCCCAAGCATCCCCATTCTCCTCTTCATGCTTTTCTTTCCCCATCTCCCCTTGGCCTCGTCTTATCCCACCCCCAAGTTCCCAGTTTTTGGCCTGTGATCTTGTCTACTTCCAATATCCAGGAGGATTACTATATGTTTTTCTTTGGGTTCACCTTCTTATTATCTTCTCAAGGATCCCAAATTATAGGCTCGATGTCCTTTAATTATGGCTAGAAACCGATTATGAGTGAGTACATCCCATGTTCAGCTTTTTGGGTCTGATTTACCTCACTCAGCATAGTGTTTTCTATTTCCATCCATTTGCATGCAAAATTCAAGATATCATTGTTTTTTACCCCTGAGTAGTATTCTAACATGTATATATTCCACAGTTTCTTCATCTATTCTTCCACTGAAGGGCATCTAGGTTGTTTCCAGGATCTGGCTATTACAAATAATGCTGCTATGAACATAGTTGAGCAGATGCTTATGTAGTATGATTGGGCATCTCTTGGGTAAATTCCCAAGAGTGGAATTACTGGGTCCTGGGGTTGGTTGATCCCTAATTTTCTGAGAAGCCACCACACTGCTTTCCATAGTGGTTGCACAAGTGTGCATTCCCACCAGCAATGGATGAGTGTACCCCTTACCCCACAACCTCTCCAGCAAAGGTAATCATTGGTGTTTTTGATTTTAGCCAATCTGACAGGTGTAAGATGGTATCTCAAAGTTCTTTTGATTTGCATTTCCCTGATAGCTAAGGAGGTTGAGCATGACCTTAAGTGTCTTTTGGCCATTGGAACTTCTTCTGTTGAGAAATCTCTGTTCAGTTCAGCACCCAATTTTTAATTGGGTTAATTAGCATTTTAAAGTCTAGACTCTTGAGTTCCTTATATATTTTAGAGATCAGACCTTTTTCAGTTGCACGGTTGTTGAAGTCCTTTTCCCAGTAAGTAGGCTGCCTTTGTGGACATGTTTTTCGATAAGTACCAAAATTTAATCAAGATCAGGTGAACAGTTTAAATAGACCTGTAAGCCCTGAGGAATTAGAAGCTGTCATCATAAACCTGCCTACCAAAAAAAGTCCTGGACCAGGTGGTTTCAATGCAGAATCCTACCAGAATATCCAGGAAGAGCTAATAACTATACTCCTTACTTTGCTTCACAAAATAGAAACAGAAGAGTCATTGTCAAACTAATTTTATGAAGCTACAGTCACCCTGATAATAAAACCACACAAAGACTTAACCAAGAAAGAGAATTTGAGACCAATTTTACTCATGAACATCGATGCAAAATTCTCAATGAAATAATGGCAAAGTGAATCCAAGCACATATCAAAAAAAAATATACATGATGATCAAGTAGGCTTTATCCCACAGAGCCAGGTCTGGTTCAACATACAAAAATCTATCAATGTAATCCATCATATAAATAAACTGAAGGAAAAAATAACGTATGATAATTTCATTAGATACTGAAAAAGCATTTGACAAAATTCAACATCCCTTTATGATAAAGGTCTTGGAGAGATTAGGGATACAAGGCTCATTTTATATAATAAAAGCAATATACAGTAAGCAAACAAATAACATTAAATTAAATGGAGAAAAACTCAAAGCCATCCCACTAAAATCAGGAACGTGACAAGGCTGTCCACTCTCTCCATACCTCTTCAATATAGTGCTTGAAGTTCTAGCAATAGCAATAAGAGAGCATAAGGAGATGAAGGGGATTCAAATTGGAAAGAAAGAAGTCAAACTTTTGTTATTTACAGATGATATGTTAGTGTACATAAACGACCCCAAAAACTCAACCAAATAACTCCTCCAGCTGAAAAACACCTTTAGTAAAGTGGCAGGATACAAGATCAACTCAAAAAATTAGTTGCCCTCTGATACAAAAAGATAAAGAAGCAGAGAGGGAAATCAGAGAAGCATCACTTTCACAATAGCCACAAATAAAATAAAATATCTCAGGGTAACTCTAACCACGGAAGTGAAAGGTCTATTTGACAAGAATTTTAAGTCTTTGAAGAAAGAAATTGAAAAGGATACAAAAAATGGAAGGATCTCTTTTGCTCTTGAGTTGGGAGGATCAACATAGTAAAAATGGCAATTCTACCAAAAGTGATCTTTAGATTCAATACAATCCCCATCAAAATCCCAACAAAAATCTTCACAGACCTTGAGAGAACAATAATCAACTTGATATGGAAAAATAAAAAAACCCATATAGCCAAAAGAATCTTATACAATAAAGGAACTTCTGGAGGAATTACCATTCCTGACTTCAAACTCTATTACAGAGCTACAGTACTGAAAACAGCTTGGTATTGGCATAAAAACAGAAAAGTCGACCAATGGAATCGAATAGAAGACCCAGATAATAACCCACAAAACTATGAACATCTATTTTCGACGAAGGAGTTAAAAGTATACAATGGAAGAAAGAAAACATCTTTAACAAATGGTGATGGCATAACTGGATGTCAACCTGTAAAAGAATGAAAATAGATCCGTATCTATCACCATGCACAAAATTCAAGTCCAAATGGATTAAAGACCTCAATATCAATCTGAATACACTGAACCTGATAGAAGAAAAAGTGGGAAGTACTCTACAACACATGGGCACAGGCGACTACTTCCTACCTATAACTCCAGTAGCACAGGCATTAGGGGCAACATTGAATAAATGGGACCTCATAAAACTGAGAAGCTTCTGTAAAGGAGAGGACACTGTCATTAAGACAAAAAGGCAACCTATTGAATGGGAGATCTTCACCAACCCCACAACAGACAAAGATCTGATTTCAAAATACATAAAAGAACTCAAGAAACTAGACTTTAAAATGTTAATCAACCCAATTAAAAACGGGGGCACTGAACTGAGCAGAGAATTCTCAACAGAAGAAATTCAAATGGCCAAAAGACATTTAAGGTCATGCTCAACCTCCTTAGCCATCAGGGAAATGCAAATCAAACCAACTTTGAGATACCATCTTACACCTGTCAGAATGGCTAAAATCAAAAAAAAAAAATGACAGCCTTTCCTTTAGAGGACGTGGATTAAGGGGAACACTCATCCACTGCTGGTGGGAATGCAAACTTGTGCAACCACTGTGGAAAGCAGTGTAGTGGTTTCTCAGGAAATTTGGGATCAACCTACCCCAGGATCCAGCAGTACCACTCGTGGGAATATACCCAAGAGATGTCATTTGTTCAACTATGTTCATAGCAGCATTATTTGTAATAGCCAGATCATGGAAACAACCTAGATGTCCCTCAATGGAAGAATGCATGAAGAAAGTGTGGAATATATACATATTTGAGTACTACTCAGTGGTAAAAAACAATGACATTTTGAATTTTGCGTGCAAATGGATGGAAATAGAAAACAGTATCGTGAGTAAGGTCACCCAGACCCAAAAAGATGAATATGGTATGTACTCACTCATAAGTGGATTCTAGCCATAAATAAGGGAGATTGAACCTATAATTCATGATCCAAGAGAAGCTAAATAAGAAGGTGAACCCAAAGAAAAACATATAGTTATCTTCCTGGATATTGGAAAGAGACAGGAATCCCAGGCCAAAATTGGAGACTTGGGGGTGGCGGTAATGGGAGATGGGGAGAGAATAGTGAGAAGGGGAAGAATGGGAGAGCTTAAGGGAATGGGATGCTTGGGATAGAGAAATGGTAGATATGAAAGCAAGGAAGTATATATCTTAATTAAGGGAGCCATTTTAGGGTTTGCAAGTAACTTGATTCTAGAGGGGTTTCCAGGTGTTCATGGAGATGTCCCCAGCTAATTCCTTGGGCAGCTAAGGAGAGGGATCCTGAAATGGCCTAATCATATTGCCATACTGATGAATATCTTGCATATCACCATAGAACCTTCATATGGCGATGGATGGAGATAGAGACAGAGACCTACATTGGAACACTGGACTGAGCTCCCAAGGTCCAAATGAGGAGCAGAAGGAGGGAGAACATGAGCTAGGATGTCAGGACAGAGATGGATGTGCCCACCCTCTGAGACTGTGAGGCTGATCTAATGGGTGCTCACGAAGGCCAGCTGGACTGGGACTGATGTAGCATGTGATTAAACTGAACTCTCTGAAAGTGGTGGACAATGAGGGCTTACTGAGAATCCAATGACAATGGCACTGAATATTGATCCTACTGCATGTACTGACTTTTGGAAGCCTAATCTGTTTGGGTGCTCACCTTCCTAGACCTGGATGAAGGGGGGGGGGGACCTTGGACTTCCCACAGGGCAGGGAAACCTGACTGCTCTTTGCACTGGAGAGGGAGGGGGAAGGGATTGTGGGGAGTGGGAGGGAAATTGGAGGATGGGAGAAGGTGGAAATTTTTAATTAAACAAAATTTAAAAAAATAATAGCTATCTAATGGAAGTATATGTCTATATATCTAGAAAACATAACTACTATGACTACAAGCTTGAATATTTTAGATTATTATCTACTAACCTATATTTCTTAATTATACATTACATTTTTAAATAGACTGCACAAACCCAATATCTTAATCAAAAGCAGAAATATAAATATATACAGTATAACAAAATTGACCTTAAATTCATATCAGTAAACCAAGATACCTGCCAATGAAAAGTATATATATATATATATATATATATATATATATATGTGTGTGTGTGTGTGTGTGTGTGTGTGTGTGTGTGTGTGTGTGTATCCTCTTTAAATGTTAACAAACATTTGTAAACAATACTTGGAAATATGGGCATATTTTTCTCCTAACTGCTTTCTGCTTTTTGTTGGGTGAAGTATTTTTGGGGGTGTTCACACTGTCCATTCACAGAGTTTTGGTCCATTAAACTGCATTAGTCTGGAAGGATTCCACAAGTTCTTAACCTCTGTAGAAACAAAAGAATAACTTCTTTTCCAAATCAACATATTCTTAGACCCAAATTTTAAGTCAAGATAACTTTAGAGCATATATGCTGGTTTAGTTTAATAGTTTGTATAATGAAATATCTCTCTGTACTTAGCTCATTCAAAAAATTTATGAAAGCACAATTATATACACAATTCAGACTCTGTATATTTTTCATCTTTATGTGGTGATGGAGGAGGGTCATCTGTCTATGTGTTACTTTCATTGGTTAAAAAAGAAACTGCCTTGGCCCTTTAATATGACAGAAAATTAGGTAGGTGGAGTAGACAGAACAGAATTGTGGGAAAAAGAAAGCAGAGACAGGCAGATGCCTCAGGCGGTTGCCATGCCTCTCCTCTCTGAGACAGATGCAGGTTAAGATCTCTCCTGGTAAGATACCACCTCGTGGTGCTACTCAGATTACTAAATATGGGTTAAAGCAAGATGTAAAAGTTAGCCAATAAGAGGCTAGAGCTAATGGGCCAGGCAGTGTTTAAATGAATGCAATTTGTGTGTTATTTTGGGGCATAAGCTAGCCAGACATCTGGGAGCTGGGTGGGAATGCAGCCCTCTGCTCCATCAACAATGTGGCTTATTCTTCCTACTCTATTACTTTTTCTACAATTTTACTCTGTCTCTTTAAAGACTTTGCTTTATTATTTAAAAACAATTTACCTGTTTTAATAACTCTCTATATTCCTTTTCTTTTCTCTCCCAAGCATATTTATATTTATCCAACACTGTGATGAATTGAAAGTGTTTTTATCTGAATTAGTCTTTATTGTGTATCTGTAATACCTTTATGACCAAAACAGCTTCTGAAAATTCCAAATGGCTTGGCTAGTACTAATGGTGCTTTCTGTTTTGGCACAGCCCAGTCCGACATGGCAGAGAATTATTCACTGTCTCTGAGAGCCATGCATATTGCCCCAGTTCTAGGACTATAGCTGGTCTATGTTGAGCCATTAAGAGATTTAACCCACTGCTTACAAATCCCATTCAGATGCACAGCCTCCTGAAAAAGCCAGAGTTCGTACTGGCAGCAAGGCTTAGAAAGCCACCATTTCAAAATCACATGGCTTTTTTTTCTGTTGCTGCTGAATCAGGAAAACCTCTGTTAAAGGAATCCTGGTGTTAAGCCATGCTTAACATTTTTTTTTTGCCTAGAATTCCTTCCCAAACTCTCTTAGGTTTTAACTGTATTTTAGTTGGCCTTATTGGAGGCAAAATTTTCCTTGTTTTTTCAAACATTTTTCTAAATTATCTACATTTGAATCAACTAATAATATGTCATCCATGTAATGGTAAACTATAGACTGAGAAAATTATATGTGTATCATCTCTAAGAGCTCATATACAAAATACTGTCACAGGGTGTGGTTATTTAACATTCCATGTTGGATATTTTCTCACTGATATCTTTTAAAAGCCTAAGAATTATTTTAAGTAGGCACCATGAAGACAAGTTTGTTTTTCTGTCATTTTCTTGTAAAGGTATAGTAAAGAAACAATGGTTTAAATCATTAACTGAGAGCCCATCCTTTGGGCAATAGACAAGGCAAGGAAATTCTATTCTATAAATAACTAATTGACTGAATCACTTTATTCTAAGCCCTTAGATCTTTTTATTTCTCTATTTTCCACATTCTTTTTTAAAAACAATTGCAGGAAAATTCCAAGGGCTGGTTGATCCTTCAATATGCTGAATATTTAGGTGCTCCTGAACCAGCTGTGTCTAAGACCTGCAGGTTCTCTGTTGTGAAAGTCCGTTGCATGACCCATACAGGTTTGTCAGCCAAACATTTTAAAGATAGAACTATTGGAGCCTTTGAAAGATTTGTAGTTGTTTTGCCCTGTTTTTGTACAACCTAAATGGTTGGTGACTGTTCTTATAATATCTTGTAGTATTTTTCCCAGAAACAAACATTGATTTATGGTTTGTTTCTAATTTTGAGGACTGTTAATCTGATTATTTCATTGCTGTAACAATTCACTTTCACCCCAAAATCATTGTTATGTTTGCCACACATGGCTTTAATTTTTCTCTCTGTCCTTTGGTTCTATATATTTGACCCATCACATGTTCTGTTTTATCTGAGATAAAGTTCCAATCCCTAAAAACTGAATATTTATCACCAAAAGAGACCTTTTGGATGTCATGATTCTTGTGCAATTATAGTTATATCTGCACTTTTGTCTATCAGACCTTCAATGTCAACATCATTAATATATATATTTTATTTTGGTCTTTGTTAATTTATAGAAGTTTGCCAAAATAATTGCTTTATGGTTTCTCTTGTATTTTTGTTCTCTATTCTATAGCTGTTCTATCATCCAGAGTAGTAGGATCTTTTACAATAGACATAACATTCTTTAATTACTCTGGGAAGGAGTTTCCTACAAGATGACAGACAATGACTGAACCACCTTTGGCACAGGAGACTGCAAGAGGCCCATAAATATATTTTCTTATGGCAAGGGGTTATTTTAACTCTCCTTTATTGATCTACATTCAATAATCTAATGCCTGCCTTTGTAACACCTTCTACATAATTCAGAAGATAGGGTCATTCTGTTTGAATTATGCCTAGAAACAAATTGTTTCTAGTAATTTCCTGTTTACCATCCAGTTTAAGGTGACCTTGTTTGCCAGAATTGAAACACTTGACATTTCAATTTTTCTTCAAGCCTCTGGAAATCACCTCTCCTATCCATGTATCATAATGGTCATGAGATTCAATATTTTTTGTATCTCAGATACATTTCTGCAAGAATGCAGACCTTTCTTGCAAATGCCTAATTATCTTTTGCATTGGGAATTAGCAGTTTCTTAAGCAAGAGCTTCAATTATTTGTCTAGTTCTTGAAGTTGGTATTATATCATTTATGGCTATTGTGAATCTTTTTTAAGAAATCAGTGAAGATTTTAGGGGGGGCTGTATGACTTTAATAAATGACTCAGCATTCTTTGATAATTCTTTCATTGTGTCCCAAACACTCCAAGCTGCTACACAGCATAAAGCCAGGGTGTGGTTATCATATAGGGATTGCTTTTTATATTGACATTATCTCCTCCAAAAATTTGATCTTGGGAGATATCCAAACCTCCAGCTCTACACTGTTGTTCAATAGTTTTACCCTCTTCTTTAAACTAGATTCTCCATTTTAGTTGTGGAGCTAAAGCTGCTATAACCGATTCTCATCAGTCTTAAGGGCTAATTCTATTGCAAGCTGAGAACAAGTTTAACATTTGCTTCACAAATGGTGAATGCATGCCACATGAGACTAACACTTTCTTGAATCTCCTTAAATCTAAAATTACCACCAGAGTCTAATCAGCTCTTACATAGCCTATGGCATATCTATCATTTGGTAATTCCTACAAGGTTGCTGGATATATTTAGATTGGTTCTTTTAAATTTTAGGCCGTTGCTCTCTATCCTTATAATTCAATGCTGAAATTGGTCCTCCATTAAATTCTTCTGTGTGGATTTGAATATCTCTATGATCTGTTTTATTAAGTTTTTCTAAGGCCTGTATCCTGGCTCTCATATAAAAACATTTTCAGACAAAAACCAAGAATTATCAAGATGATAATTAGTATTATGTCAATCACAGTTTAGTTGATTTTTCCTTTATTTAATTGTTCCATTCTTATATCATGCATTGTAAAATCATACAGAGACATAACTCTATTGTAACTATGCTTCCCGTTTTTTAACATGGTAAAATTTCTCTTTTAATTAATTACTCTTTTTAAGAATTCCAAATTGTCTCACCAAATCTACTGATGTTGGCAATGAAGGTATGAGACTTATTGCTGCTGCAAAGAACAGTAGAAATCTAACCTGATTTCAAGACAACAACCTAGTTTGATAAAATACTAAGATGTGGCTCCAGGAAAAGCCCACCAGGAGAGAAGAAAGAAAAAACCAGTTGGCAGCACGGTGGCTCCAACAGCATGTAGTGTCAGCCTATGCCAGTGGAAGTAAAGACAGAGGCAAGAAGCATTTTTAAAAAAGGAATTAATACCCAAATATTTGGGCACCAATTATAGCATGAATTCTAATTGGTCTTAAAAAAACCCACTCAGAATAGTATTTTCTATTTCCATCCATTTGCATGCAAAATTCAAGATGTCATTATTTTTATCACAGAGTGGTACTCTATTATGTAAATGTTCCACACTTTTTTCATCCATTCTTCAATTGAAGGGCATCTAGGTTGTTTCCAGGATCTGGCTATTACAAATAATGCTGCTATGAACATAGTTGAACAAATGCTTTTATAATATGGTAGGGCATCTCTTGGATATATTCCCAAGAGTGGTATTGTTGGGTCTTGGAGTAGGTTGATCCCAAATTTTTGAGAAACTGCCACACTGCTTTCCAAAGTGGTTGCACAAGTTTGCATTCCCACCAGCAATGAATGAGTGTACCCCTTACTCCACAACCTCTCCAGCAAAGGCTATCATTGGTGTTTCTGATTTTAGCCAATCTGACAGGTGTAAGATGGTAAACGCTATTCTGAGTGAGGCAACCCAGACCCAAAAAGATGAACATGGGATGTACTCACTCATAACTGGTTTCTAGCCATAACTAAAGGACATTGAGCCTATTATTCATGATCCTAGAGAAGCTAAATAAGAAGGTGAACCCAAAGAAAAACATATCGTTATCCTCCTCGATATTTGAAGGAGACAAGATTGCCGGGCAAAAATCGGGGATCTTGGGGATGGGGTGGGATGGAGCTAATGGGAGATGGGGAGAGAAAAATGTGAAGGGGAGGATGGGGAGAGTATGGGGGAATGGGATGGTTGGGATAAAGGAAGGTTGGACATGGGAGCAAGGAAGTATATATCTTAATTAAAGGAGTCATTTTAGGGTTGACAAGAGTCTTGACTCTAGAAGGGTGATATCCCCAGCTAAGTCCTTGGGCAGCTGAGGAGAGGGAGCCTGAAATGGCCCAATTCTATAGCCATATTGATGAATATCTTGCATATCACCATAGAACCTTCATCTGGCAATGAATGGAGATAAAGACAGAGCCCCACATTGGAGCACTGGACTGAGCTTCCAAGGTCGAAAGGAGGAGCAGAAGGAGGGAGAACATGAGCAAGGAAGTCAGGACAGTGAGGAGTGTACCCACCCACTGAGATGATGAGGCTGATCTAATGGGAGCTCATCAAAGCCAGCTGGACTGGAACTGAAAAAGCATGGGATAAAACTGGACTCCCAGAACATGGTGGACAATGAGGGTTGCTGAGAAGCCAAGGACAATGGCACTGGGTTTTGATGCTACTGCATGTACTGGCCTTGGAGGGGCCTAGCCTGTGTGGATGCTCACCTTCCTAGACCTGGATGGAGGAGGGGGAGGACCGTGGACTTTCCTCAGGGCAGGGAACCCTTACTGCTCTTTGGGCTGGAGAAGGAGGGGGAGGGGAGTGAGGGAAGAGGGAGGGAAATGTGAGGTGGGGAGGAGTAAGAAATTTTTAATAAAAATAAATAAAAAAATAAATAAATAAAATAATAAAAAAAATAAAAATAAATAAAAAATAAAAAACCCAGAGTCAGCTATCAGTGGCAAAAGCTGAAAGACCAGAGAAGCAGAGCATCTAGTCACTAGGAGTTCTTACCTCTATCAAATGTGGCAGATTCAGTTTCTAAGAATCTTCATACTGCATCTCTTTCTACAAAGCCTCTGAGTAAATCCAAGGTCTTGTCTCCTCTCGCTTTATTTACCTCTCTCCTCCCAACCATATCAATCCTGTGCTTGAAGTAAAAGCATGTGATTCCAAGTGCTGTTATCACGTTTTTTTTTTTTTTTGTGAGCTCTCTTCCTTTTTTTGATGGTTTCAGTTTCATGTAGCCCAGGGTGACCATAAACTCACAGACATCTGCCTGACTCTATCCCTCAATTGCTAGAAATAAAGCTGTGCATCACCATTGCCTGGCCTCTATGGCTAACTAGTGACTTAGCTCTTCACTCTGATCTTTAGATAAGCTTTTTTTAAAGATTACAAACAAAATATCACTACAGTTTCCCTAAGAGATTATAGTGTTGCTGGTCTCGTGGGATTGGCAATATAATAATGAGATGAAGAAGAGTTAGTGTTTGGTCAGAGAAGAAGATATGAGATATTGTGGGGTGGTAAAGATTGGAACATAGGTATGGCATCTTCTACTTGTGCCATCTAGAAAGCAAGAACCTGTGAAGTGATGTGGGATTCCCCTCTATATGCTGTGAATACCACTGGTTAATAAAATAACTGCCTTGGCCTGTTGATATGGTACAACAGAGATAGACAGGGAAACTAAGCTCAATTCTGGGAGAAAGGAGGCAGAATCAGAGAGAAACCATGGAGCTGCTGGCCGAGACACACATGCTGAAACTTTGCTGGTAGGCTACGACCTTATGGTGTTGCGGGAGCTCCTTCCGCTCCTTCAGCCAATAGCCACTGAGATACCAGCACATTGGGGTGTGGTCTCTCTCTTTAAAAACATGGCCACTTCCCTCCACTCGCTCTCTGGCTTCTGGCTCCACTTCTGGCAACTAGGCTCCTTTCCTGATTGCGCAGAGGGCTGTTGTCTGGGACATTGATCTGTAAGTTTTTCCCCCTCAAATAAATAACCATTCTATTAATCATAATTCCAAACTGATGTGGGATTGTTTGTGACTTATGCCTTCATTGTGGTGATGCACAGATTAATAGAGATAGGTTAAAATAAGATATAAGAGTTAACCAATAAGAAGCTAGAGCCAAGCAGTGATTTAAGTAATATAGTTTCTGTGTGATTATTTCAGGACTGAGCCACTAGGAAATGAAAAAGCAGCTAGTACAACAAATTGGTGTGCGAACGTGGTGGACTAAATCCACATAAAACCTGAGAAAGCTTAGAAAGGAGTCCTAGACACAAAAGAACAGAGTTAAGCATGGTTTATAAGCAGCATTTTTTGGGTGGGCTCTGTTTGCTAGAAGCAAGCAGAGGCATGGCTCCTTTAAGAGAGGTTTTTCTGACTCAGCTGTAGCAGAAAAAAACCATGCTGTTTTGTAATGTTGGATTTCTGGGCCATGCTGCCAGTGCAAACTCTGGCTCTTACAGGAGTTTGAACATTTAAATGGGTTTGGGAACAAAGTGCCACAACTTGCTTGATGGCAACATATACTGGCTGTGTGCTTAAAAATGGGGCTGTGAGGATGGCTCTGTGTGGTAGCAAACAGCTCTGCCATATAGGATTGTGTGGTGCAAGCAGTAAGAGTATATTTCCCCTAGCAATGATGCTGCTTAAGTTCATAAGAAGGGCTTGCCATTTTAAGAAGCACTTCTGGTCAGAAAATAATTATAAATACACAATAAAAACAATTTCAAATGGAAAAGACCTCTAAATGGGTCACAATATTGGATAAATGTAAGTTTGGGAGAGAGAAGAAAAATAGTATATATAGTTATAAAAGGAAGTAAATTGTTTATTAAAATGACTTAAAGAGACAGATTATAAACAGTCATAGATTAAAGGAGTAAGATAATAAAATGATTATTAAAAAATAATAGAGTAAAAACAAGTCACATAAAGATGAAATTGCACAGAGAATCTGGATTATATATATTATTGTGTTTTCTTTGAAGTATTTGACTGTGAAGGAGCTAAGTACAGAGAGACATTTCATTGTATGGGCTGCCATGCTAAACCAGCATATATTTTCTAAAGGTATCATCACTTCTAAATTTGGGTATAAGGATATGTTGTTTGGAAAAGAGGTTTTTCTTTTGTTGCCACAGAGGATGAGAACCTGTGGATTCTTTCCAGGCTAATGTGGTTTGATGGACCAAGAGCCCCTGAAAGGTGATCTTGAATACCTCTCAAAAAATTACTTTGCCTAACTGCTGACTAAGATGAAACTAGCACAAGGACACACCATGAAAGCCCTGATTAACAGTATCCACAATCATCAGGAAGTAGTCTAGAGAACTATTGCCATGTTCTCAATTGTTTATAAATGTTTGTTTACATTTAAAGGGGGATGTAATATAGATATGAATTCTCTGCATTGGTGTAGATCTTGGTCTGTTGATGCAAATTTAAGATCCATTTTGCTATATTGTATATATGTATTTTTGATTGAAATGCTGTGTTTGTTCAGCTCATTTAAAATGTAATGTATAATTAAGAAATATAGGTTGATGGATGGTCATTTATTATAGTCAAGATTGTGGTCATATTAGTTAGGTTTTCTAGATGCGTATAGAGATATATTTTAGTTAGATAGGCATTCTTCAAACCTTCAAAGACCACAGAATATGGCATTCAAAGTGTTTTAAGAATTTAAGGCTGGGCAATGGTCATGCATGCCTTCAATCCCAGCACTCAGGAGGCAGAGTCAGGTGGATCTCTGAGTTCGAGGCCAGTCTGGTCTACAAAAGATAGTTCCAGGACAGGCACCAAAAACTACAGAGAAACCCTGTTTTGAAAATCAAAAAAAAAAAAAAAATAGGTCTTTTCATGACAGTGAGATTCACTTGCTCCTGGAAGCACCAATCTACTTCAAGAGGATGATGAGCATCTAAAAGGCTCCTTATGGAGTTTGCTAGCCTTTTGGACAAGACACTTATCTTTCCTGGACTGCTTAATGAACTAGACATATAGGACCTGTAGAGAGATGGCTCCTGAACTTGCCTACACTGAAGAAAGTGACTGAAAATCTGTCAATATTGGTGGAACTGTTTTAGAAATTTCCTGCTTCATGGAAAAGTCTGCTGTACACTATGGGCCTATAAGCTGAAGACAGATGTCCCAGTGGTACAGAATAAATTCGGGTGATTATCCAGGTAGTAAGATGTCTCTGTCAATTCTAGCGTTTTGGAAGTTGCTTACAATGTAATTCCTGTTTACTTAGGTAGTAATATATCATTCTGGAGTCTTTGATGCTGTTAAAGAATTTATAGTTATAGTTAAAGTTTTCCTTAGTTATGATAAAAGATAAAGTAGATATAAATATTGTAACTGTGATTCATTCTTGATACCTGTTTTGTTATATGCAATTTTACTATGTTAAAGTTAAAGCCTTCCTTTTATTTAAACAGAAAAGGGGAGGTAATGTGGGATTCCCCTCTGTATGCTGTGAATACTATTGGTTAATAAAATATCTGTCTTGGCCTGTTGATAGAATAGAGAAGAGATAGGCAGGGAAAACTAAATTGACTGCTGAGAGAAAGGATGCAGAATCCGAGAAAAGCCATGAAGCTGCCACTGGAGACAGATGAGCTGAAACTTTGCTAGTAGGCCTCGACCTAGTGGTGATGCACAAAATAATAAAGATGGGTTAAAATAAGATGTAAGAGTTAGCCAATAAGAAGCTAGAATGAATGTGCCAAACAGTCATTTAAATAGTATGGTTTCTGTGTGATTATTTTGGTGCTGAGAAGCCAGAAAATGAACAAGCAGCTATTACAACAATGAAGGAGGTAGAGTTTGTAATCCCTTATAAGTTAAGAGAACAGAAGGAAAGTTTGTAGCTAAGTTAGGAAAAGTCATATATAGAGTACCCCCTTCCACTTGCGTATTCTCCGGCAAAAGTTGCAAATGTCACATATAATATTGGAATCCAAGTTGCTAATAGGATGTAATTTTTATTTATTATCTAATGGATACTGGGACCAGAGTTGGTTGCAAAGATAGATGATGTTAGCAGCCCTTAAGTTAGGCTCTAAGTGTAAAAAGATTTTTCAAAAGGCATCCGAGGGGAATGTCTGGAAGTATAGTGGAAGATGCAGTTCCCATGAGTAAGGTAGAAAAATAAGATCCAAGGGTCTGTAGTTATTAGGTCTGCAATTCCTAGTGTCCCAAGAATTCAGAGAGGATTAGATTGAATAGACACAGGCTATTCAGTATGTCCTTATGCAAACAATATAGACCAGGAGCTCCTAGCCAGTGCAGGATGTAGTTGCCTGTAACAAGGGATCTATGATACTACCAGTAGCTATTTTGCATGACCCCTGATTCACAAGCCCCTCTCATTCCAGATCCAATGTATCTAAAAAGCCAGATCTAATCCCATCACTTCATAAGGATGCACATTCTGCACTCCTTTTTTTCTGTACACTTGACTTCATTCCATCTAAGACCTTTACAACCTCTGGGGTCAATCCACCCTCATATTCTACCTTCTGCCTAAAAACTACTCTGCCTATATTAAATACAGTAGTAATGAAAGAAATCCACATGCTCATATCTTATTGCAAAAATGCTAATATGAAAGAGCAAGTCACTGTCTTCCCTCTAAAATCTATTTGTTGTGTAGAACATTTATCCATGAAAAATACCAATATGGGTACTGTACATAGAATTTGAAAGTAAAACCATATCTTCATCAAGGATATAAGGAGTTTAAAGAAAACACAAACAGCACAATCAAATTAAAAAGAAATAACTTAAAGAGAAGACCTGCGTGATGCCCAATAAAACACAAACATAAGATTAATGGAAGGGACAAAGATAATCCAAGACAAAAGATCATAATTAAATAAAGACATGGAAACATTGATGTGAATGCAACCCTAAATGAAACTGGGAATAAAAAACCCAATAGCCTGGCTAGTATATTCCTGATCAAAGAAAAAGTTAAGAATCAAGCAGAAGATAGAATATCTGGACTTGAAGAGAAATACATAATCTAGAACAAATAAGCAATATACATATAAAATAAAATAGCTATGTCAAATCAATAAAAAACTAAGTGAACAGTACAAAGGAAAGTATGTTGAAATATTCAAGTAGGAAACAAAAGTCACCTATTAAAAACTATCAGAATGTTAGTATATTTCTAAGTAGAAACAAAGAAAATAAAACAAATCAACAGGAAATGCACTTACAAAAAAATGTGAGATATCATTAAAAGATCAATAGATGAAGGAAAAGGATTCAATGTTGATGCCATAGACAAGATCTTCACCAAGATCATCACTAAGAATAAAACATCCCCAAATTAAATAAATACATGCTCATATAAATACAAGAACACACAGAACACAAAATAAGCAAGACCACAAAATAAGTTGGCCATGTCACATTATAGTGAAAACATTAAATATGCCGTAAAAAGAAATTATGCTGAAAGATTTGAGTGGAAAAACAGAAGTCATATATGATGGAGGATTTTTATTGGCTAATAAACAGCCTTGGCTTTTTGATAGGGCAAGATTTAGATAGGTGGAGTAGACAGAACAGGAAAAAGAAAGTGAGGTAGATGGCTCAGACAATTGTCCTTCCTCTACACTATGGGACAGTCGTCATGACTCTCCTCAGTGAGACAGTCGCCATGAAGCCAGCCACCAGGACAGAAGTGCTGAATCTTTCCTGGTAAGACACCACTCGTGGTGTTACACAGATTATTCGATATGGGTTAGTCAAGATGTGAGTAAGAAGCTGAAACTAATGGGCCAGGCAGTGTTTAAAAGAAAACAATTTGTGTGTTGTTATTTCGGGTGTAAAGCTAGCCATGCAAGAGCAGGGCAGGACGAAAAGCAGCCCTGCCTGCAGCTCTTCACTACACATATATAAAGAAAAAGTAATGCTAGTTTGTTTCTCAACAGAAAACTTAAAATCCAGAGCTTCTGGAAACATGCACTATATATCTTCAAATACCATACTTAGAGTAGTATACCCAGAAAAATCCTGTGACATAGTAAAAAGAGAAGGAAAACCTTTCCCTGGCATAAATATCCTCAAAAATATATCTAACAAAACCAATCTAAAGAAAATACAGAAGCAGTATTTTGGGCTAAAGAGAAAATAATGAGCATAGCCAAGAGACTGTGGGATGAAATACCAAGCCATATTTATTAGAGACCATCCCAGCTTCTAGAAGCACAGATAGGCCTCTTGCCCTTTGACCACCCCCACTTTCTTGGTGTCCCCACAATATTATTCCCTAGCTCCACACCCTTTATATCTTGCTGTTTCAGTTCCCAATGTGATCAGAATCCCCCTGTTCAACCACAGGTCTCAATGGTCCGAAGACAAGAGAGGAAACAGAAACCAAGGATCAAAGCACCCATCCTACAAAGACAAACTCAGAAATTGGCCTCTAGAACTATAATCACCTCAAACCCACATGCCTGGACACCAGCATAAGAGCACAAACAACAGCCAAGTGAATATGTCACCACCAGAGTCCCGATATTTTATCACAGCAGGTCCTGAATATTTCAACACAGCTGGATCACAAGAAAAAGACCTTAGAACTAACTTTAGGAAAATGATGGAGGTCCTTATAGAGAAAGTCAATAAATTCTATAAAGAAAGCTAAAACAAAATAACAGTTAAATGAAATAAATAGAACTGTTCAGTACCTAAAATTGGAAATAGAAACAATAAAAAAAACACAAAATGAAGAAATTTTGGAAATGAAAACTCTATGTAAGTGAGCAGGAAATATATATATAAATATATAAATACATAAATAAATATATATAAAACCAAGAGAATATAAGAGGTGGAAGAAAGAACCTTAAACAGTGAAGATATGATAAAAGAGATAGATTCATCAGTCAAAGAAAATGTTAAATCTAAAAGTTATGGAGACAAAATACAAAGTAAATGTGTTTATGTTGATTTTCTCAAAGAACCAACTCTTTTTAACTGGTTCTTTGTTTTGTTCTCTTTGTTTTTACTTTATTAATTTCAGAACTCAGTTTGATTATTTACTGCCTTTTACTCCTCTTGGGTGTGCTTACTTTATTTTACCCTGAAGTATTCAGGTATGCTGCTAATTTCCTTGTATGAGATTGGTCCTTTTTTTACATAAGCACTTATGGCTATAAACTTTCCTCTTAACACTGGTTTTACAGTGTCTCATAAGTTTAGGTAGTGGTGATGGCATGTGTATTCTTCTCTTCTTTTGGTTTTGCTGGTATGAGATTATTTCCTATATGTTCATTGTTGTCATTAACCTTCTTGTGTTGGAGTTTTCCTTCTAGCACTTTCTGTAGGGCTGGATTATTGGGTACATATTGTTTAAATTTGACTTTATCATGAAATATCTTGTTTTCTCCATCCATGATGACAGAAAGTTTTACTGGATATAGTTCTATTGGCTGTAATCTACAGTCTATTAAAGTCTATTGGACATCTGCCCAGGCTCTTCAGGCCTTTAGAGTCTATAATCAACACCAAATTAAATGGAGAGAAACTTAAAGCAGTTCCACTAATATCAAGAACAAGAAAAGTTTGTCCACTCCCTCCATATCTATTCAATATAATACTTGATGTTTTAGGTCAGAGCAATAAGACAACTAAAAATAACAAGGGGACACAAATTGGAAAGAAAGTCCAAGTATCAATATACACAGATGATATGATAGTACACATATGTAATCCAAAAAAATTCTAGCATGGAGATCCTACTGTTGATAACTTCAGTGTAAAAGCAAACTAGATACAAGACTAACTATTAAAAATCATTAGCTCTCTGTACTGACTGATTTTGTATATCAACTTGACACAAGTTAGAAACATCAGAGAGAAATGAGACCCAGTTGAAGAAATGACTCCATGAGATGCAGATTAAGGCATTTTCTCTCTTGTTTTTAAAACAAGATTCTACAAATGTTTATAAAAGTTATCTTAGTTTCATAAGAAAAATTGCATTTTAATACATTATATAAATGCATTTAAAATAATATGAATATGGGGAAACCACAAAAAGAGATAGGAAAGAAAATTTCAGAGCACAATAAAAAAATCAAAACTTTAATTACATTTCTCAATTCAGGCATAAAACACATGTAGGATAAGACAAGCTCATGCTGTACTTGAGCAAGACAGTGTGGGGAGGCTTGGTGAGTCAGGCTTCCCACAGCTGACTACAACATTACTAAGAAGTCATGTACAAAAGTGGTTCTCAAGTGTGCTCTTTTAGGTCTGTAAATTTGTAGACTGCACTGCACAACTTAGTAACCAGGGACCAGACTTGGCAAACTTATGGTTTTTTTTTGCATTGAGACAAAGTCAAGTTTATTTGATAGGATACAGTTTTATTTCAGGGTTTAAAATAAGAAAGTCCTTAGAAATAAGGTACCTTATTAGATTGGTAAGGCATTTTCATAATTAGTATACAATGTAAGAAGGACCAGCCTGTGTTGAGTGGCTTAGCTTGGTGCCATCCCTGGGCTGGTAGTCCTGAGTTTATAAGAAAGCAGGCTGTGAAACAAAGAAGTCAAAAGCTCCCATCTATGCCTGCTGCATCAGCCCCTGACTCCAGGTTTCTGCCGTGTATGAGTTTTTGTTCTGACTTCCTTTGGTGATGAATGGCAATGTGAAAGTATAAGCATTTAAACACTTTCCTCTACAACTTGTTTTTTGGTCATGGTGTTTTATCACAGCAACAAAAACCTTAAGACAGCATTTCTGGTGGGACTGAAAACTCATACACTCATTATGTAAATCAATATGACCATCCCTCAGAAAACTGTATGGATCCAATTAAAGACCCAACTATACCACTTGGGTATACACTGAAAGGATGATCCATCCTATCATAAAGACACTTGTACAACTATGTTCAAAGCAGCTTTATTATCAGTAGCTAGAAAGTAGAAACAACCTAGAAATCCATCAACTGAAGAATGGATAAGGAAATGTGGTACTATCACACACAATAGAGTATTATGCAGCTTTAAAAATGATATCATGAAATTTGTAGGCAAATAGAGAGAACCACTAAAATTCATCTTCAGCTTGGCAACCTACATATAGAAAGAAAAACATGATATATACTTACTTGTAAGTAAACATTACCTATAAAGTAAATGATAATAATGCTACAATCCACAGACCAATAAAAGTTAAGTAAAAAGGAAGATTCTCAGGTGGAGGGATGCATGTATGCCATTGGGGAGGAGAAACAGATTTAGGAGGTATACTGTGGGCAGGGGTGAATGGAAACAGGATTGTCCGGTTGGTGGAGAGGAATGGATGAGGTACTGAACTAAAAAGAGAATTCTCAGTAAACGAAGTACAAATGACCAAAAGACAGTTAAGGTCATGTTCAACCTCCTTAGTGACCAGGGAAATGCAAATCAAAACAAATTTGAGATACCATCTTACACCTGTCAGAATGACTAAAATCAAAAACACCAATTATAGTCTATGATGGAGAGGATGTGGACTAAGGGGAACACTCATCTATTGCTGATGGGAATGCAAACTTGTGCAACCACTTTGGAAATCAATGTGGCAGTTTCTCAGTAAATTGGGAATCAATCTACTTCATGATCCAGCAATTCCACTCGGGAATATACCCAAGAGATGCCCAATCATACTACAAAAGCATTTGTTCAACTATATTCATAGCAGCATAATTTGTAATTGCCAGAACCTGGAAACAACCTAGATGCCCTTCAATGGAAGAATGGATGAAGAAACTGTGGAATATATACATATTAGAGTAATACTTAGCGGTAAAAAACAATGACATTTTGAATTTTGCATGCAAATGGATGGAATAGAAAACACTATCCTGAGTGAGAATACCCAGACCCAAAAAGAGGAATATGGTATGTACTCACTCATTAGTGAACTCTACCCATTAACAAAGGGCATTAAGCCTATAGTTCATAAGCCTAGAGAAGCCAAATAACAAGGTGAACCCAAAGAATATATATATATATATATATATATATATATATATATATATATATTCCTGGAAATTGGAAGCAAACAAGATTGCCGGGCAAAAATTGGGAGCATGGGGTTGGGGGCATGGATGGGGGTGGGGATGGGGGAAGGGGATAGGTGGGAGAGAGAAGGGAGAAGGGAAAGCCTGGAGAGAACTTAGAGGAGTGGGAGGGTGGAGATGGAGGAAGAGCAGATATAGGAGCAAGGAAGAAGATATCTACATTAAGGGAGCCATTTTAGGCTTGGCAAGAGGCTTGGATCTAGAGAGGATCCCAGGTGTCCACGGGGATGTCCCCAGCTAGGTCCTTGGGCAGCAGAGTAAAGGGTGCCTGAACTGGCCTTGCCCCACCATTACACTGATGATTATGTTGAATATCTCCATAGAATCTTCATCTGGCAAAAGGATGGAGATAGAGACATAGACCCTCATCAGAGCAATGGACTGAGCTCCCAAGGTCCAGTTGAAGAGCAGAAGGAGGGAGAAGATGAGCAAGGAAGTCTGGACTGCGAGGGGTTGGTCCACCCACTGAAACAGTGTGCCTGTTCTAATGAGAGCTCACCAAATCCAGCTGTCCAGGACTGAATGAGCATGCAATCAAACCGGACTCTCTGAAAGTGGCTGAAAATGGGGGCTGACTGGGAAGCCATTGATAAAGGCTCTGGGATTTGTTTCTACTGCATGTACTAGCTTTTTGTGACCCTAGTCTATTTGGATGCAAAGCTTCCTAGGCCTGGATGTAGGGGAAAGGGCCTTGGACTTCCCACAGGGCAGGGTTCCCTGCCCTCTGTTAAGGAGGGAGGGGGAGGGAGGAGGGTGATTGGGGGAGCGGGAGGGGAATGGGAGGATTGGAGGAAATGTAAATTTTTGAATGGAAAAATAAATAAATTTTAAAAAAAGAGGCGCATGCCTTTAATCCCAGCACTTAGGAGGCAGAGGCGGGCAGATCTCTGTGAGTTCAAGACCAGCCTGGTCTACAAGAGCTAGCTCCAGGACAGGCTCTAAAGCTGCAGAGAAACCCTGTCTCAAAAATAAATAAATAAATAAATAAATAAATAAATAAATAAAATAAAAAACAAGAAAAAAATAAATTAATGATATTGTTATATACTCATAGATTGGTGACTGGTCCAAGTGTATTCAGACAACCTTCCTCTGGATGTGGATACTGAGATTCAGAACCAAATGTTAGGAAGAATAAGAGCACAAGTTGGAGATCTCCACTGATTTCCTCCATTTTGAGCTCAGGGAACACAAAGGAAGTTGCAGAAAAAGAACTGTAGAAGTCAGGGGGGATTGAGGACACCAGGAAAACATGGCCCACAGACATCAGACAAAACAGGGTGCATAAGACTGCAACAGCAATCACAGGACCTGCATGGATCTATGTTAGGTACTCTATATATGTTATTGTTGTTAGCTTGGTGTTTTTTGGGACTCCTAATAATGTAAGTGGGGGTATCTCTGAAACTTTCACCAGCTTGAGGGACATTTTGTCTCTTACTGGGTTGCATTATTCATCCTTGAGGTGAAGGTTTGTGGCTAATCTTATAGTATCTTGTGTGGTCTTCAATTGATATCCATGGGAAGTCAACTCATTCCTGAAGGGAAACAAAGAAGCAGGGGATCAGTGGGAGAAGGAAGGTTGGTTGAGTAGTAACTGGGAGGAGTGCAGAGAGGGGAAACTACAGACAGAATGTATTTGAAAACAAATAAAAATTAAATTTTAAAAAGCCATGTTTATTAAAACACAAAGTGCTACTGAGAACACAACACCAAAATCAGCAACATAATGACCACAATTAACACACACATTTCAATAATGGCTTTAAAAATCAATGTCTTTAATTCTCGAGTAAAATAGACATAGACGTGCATGATACATGGTCTATTGTTTGGTTCACTGACTAAACAACAGAATGAATTTCTCATGAATTAATGGCTTGATATCTCAATGTATTGAAGCAAGTAACTCTTCGAGTTGTCATTTGTATTTTCTTAAAGAAGGCTTTTACTTTCTTAACCATTATATTGGGGTAAAAAATGTATGGAAAATTAAATGTGGGTGATTTTTAGTATTCACTAAAACTCATTCCTAGTACTATCCTATATTTCTCTTTTATTATTTTCACTTAGATCTTTATTATCTTTTTTTCCATAGGAAGAATACTTTTATTACCTTTGTCATCCAACCACCACGCTTGCCTTCTCTCTAATGGATGTACACACTTGTAAGGTTTTTATTTTTGGTGCAACAGGAACCAATAAATCTGTGGCAGAGTTAACCTATGCATGGCAAAATACATAAAATACACATTCCTTTGTTTCATAATAAATAAACCTGTATCATGGTAAAGAATAGTGCAAACTACCATGGGAAAAATTTGTATAAATAAAACAACTCATACATCAGGAATATTTTGTCCTAACAAATTTACAGTACATAAGTTATCCCACCCAAGTTCATACCTTAATTTTTCTATTTGAAAAGACTTTGAAAGTGAATAACAGGGGGAAAAATCAAATAAACATTTAAAATGTAGAATTATTTTATATTCAAGTTGTAGGTCTTTCTCTTTGTCAAGGAGGGTCTACATGTGTTGTATTTACTGTAACAATCTGAAGACAACATTGAAAGGTGTCCACATAACAGCACCATGCATTGTACTAGTAATATATCTATAAACTATAATCTCATCAACACGAGGCAAAATGACATGCAGGAAGAGTCTTGGGTTTTCACATTACCTTGTCTATTCAAGTAAGCTTAAAAATATATTTTATATTTTCCCACTTTCCTTTTCTTTTTTTTTCTTAAATAAACCATGGATCATAAATGACAATCTTTCACCAAAATGTATAATATATTTCTTTGGTGTTCTTTGAACTCTTCCAGAAAAAGAAAAGGATCTTTAAAAATAAATTAATTAAAAAACCTGTACAAATAAAAGTATTCACAGACACTTATTAACAATGACAAGACTACATCAACCACTCAGCACACAAAACAGATTTCTACAAATCCTGAGGAAGGGAGGGTTATCTTCAATGTCTCTGAGGGTAAATTAGTGCTCTTTAGTATATGTGTGTGATGTTTCTGCTGGGCTACAGTTTGCACAGGAGATATTTTGTACCAAATGAACACAACTGATCAAGAGTTATTGTCCTAGGTCTTTGACCCTTTGTATCCTGGCCTGACAGCTCTGGCAAAGGTCACATACTCATCAGTGTTTGGTGGTAACTATAAAACCTTTTAAAAACCGGACATGTATAGGAGCTCCTCCTTTTGTAATGGAAATCATACACTTCACATTGTTATTTTCAGATGGAAGAAGACTTAGTGCTCATGGCACAAGTGGAAAAATGCATTAAAAATAACTTTTAAAAAAGATTGATACAGTAGTATAAAAAGATAGTTGGCCTGTCTAGAGAAAAAAAAAGCTTTAAAAAATAGGCAGGATGCGACCGTAACACCTCCTCAGCCTTAACTGTGCATGCTGCCCCCCCCAAAAAAAACATAACTCATGACTTATTACCCAACAGGTTACGACGCAGCGAGAGGCAGCATCTGAAATTCCCAGTTTAAAAACAAAACACAGCCCAGCAGAGGGAAAACAAAGCACTTGGATTACTTCTAGTTTATAAAAGACCACAGTTTCCCAGCTGTCTGTCTCAGCAGCTCCTCTTCTCTATTTCTGCTTGAACAATCACAGTAGCATCATAGAGGGAGATATATCAAGGTGGCTGTACTTGGCTTGTTTTTCTGTTTCATTTTTTTTTTTTTTTTGAAATCACACAAGGAAAGATACTGAAGGAACAATCCTGTATAAAAATATCATGTCACGGTGAGATTGGTAATAAAAGCATAGGAATTAAAATGATAAATATTAGAAATTAAAGTTTTGCTTTTGTTTGTTTTTTTATACAAAGACTCTTGGATACAGGCACAGTCCAGGATCTGTTGTCAATGCAGCAAATGTGTGTTTTACAATCAAGAGGCCTTTGCAGAATTAGGTCTCTAGAAGAAGGCTCAAAAGCAGCCCTCATTATAGTGTCAAAGGCATCTGAGAGGCACTCCGGAACATGGAGAGGGCCTGGTTGATGTGTTAAGGTCTGACTTAATGTTCTTTTTTCTCTCACTTAATAGTATACTCCACACAGACACAAAGACTCTCTCTCTCTCTCTCTCTCTCTCTCTCTCTCTCTCTCTCTCTCTCTCTCTCTCTCTCTCTCTCACACACACACACACACACACACACACACATGTGCACGCACACATACACTGTATTGGCAGTGTATATCTCAATTTCTCCACTAATTTTCCCCACTAGACTCTGCCTGCAGGTCTGTCCTACTGCGTTGGACAAGTCCAGCTTGGTTGCTTTTTATTTGTTTACTTCTTTTTTTTTTCTCAGTGCTAGAGAGTGAACCCAGGGCCTTATGCATGCTAGGCAAGCACTCTAGCACTGAATTGCATCTCCAGTCCTGTTTTCTTTTTCATTTTTTTTAGGAGAAAGAGGAAAAAAACCCAAATATCTTAATTAAATTAATTAAATGTATAAACACCATAGGGTTTCATACTGAATAAATAGGGCTAATTAGACCCGGTTGCAAGTCTGAGTCACCAGCTTGTCTCAGGCTCCGCTTTGTCTCAGGTTAGGATACGGTCCAAGGACTCCCACTTACTATCTCACTTATTAATAATCATTCTAATGTATCATCCGCACGACTTCAGGATTCCCATACATTTTCTCGTCTTCAGACTCAGAGGTGGTTCCGTTGCTGGAAGGTGTGTGGAGGTGGCTGGGGGTCCCACTGGCCTGGCAAACATACCACTCATTGAGGTTGGTCACCTGAGGGGACAGAGTGCTGGATCGACTCCTGGTTGGGTCCAGCACAGGGGACAAAGTGTCACCCACAGGAGTCCCCACTGATGAGTAACCAAGGGCTCCTGGAGAAGGTGGGGGGACTTGCAGTGAATCTTCATGTGCTTCCTCAGAGAGCTCAGGTGGGTATAGGATTTATCACAGCCTCGAATCTTAGAGTAGTACGGCTTGTCGCTGGTGTGGACAAGGGAGTGCTTCCTTCGATCACTGTTGTTGACAAACTTCCTGTCGCAGCCGTCAAATTCACATTTGAAAGGCTTTTTCCCTGTATGAGTGCGCTTGTGGATCTTGAGGTTCTTGGAGCACACGAAGACCTTGCCGCAGCCAGGGAACGGGCAGGGGAAGGGCTTCTCGCCGGTGTGCACGCAGATGTGGTTGATGAGCTTGTACTTGGCCTTGAAGGGCTTGCCCTCGCGTGGACAGTCCTCCCAGAAGCAGACGTGGCCCCCATGCCCCTACCATGATAAATGATATGCTTGGGATGCTGGGCTCTGACACTAAAGACTAGTGTAATAAAAGACTAGTCTTTAACTATATGCTATAGAAAGATTTTGAAAATTAAACTAAGTAGTGGGACTCTGAAAAAAACTTAGGTCATTGGTGGTCATGTCATAGAGTGTAATAATGGGAAACCCATATGTTCTTTTCTCTCATTTATTTCTGATTTACTTCCTGAAAAGTATGTTTTCTCCTGTTTATGATGCCAAAACTAGTTACTATCTTGCCACAGGCCAGGAAACTATCATCTCAACAAACTATAAGCTAATAATCTCAAAAAATGTGAGTCCTAATAAACTTTATATCTATGTAAATTTATTAACATATTACAGAAGCAAAAAACTGGATTCCACAATATTAGTTCTAGGATCAAAGCCTTAATTTTTAAGTCATTAATATTGGGTTACATTTTGTTATTGATTGTATAATGTATACAATGATTTGTTGTAGTGTTGACTATACTAAAAAATTATATCTTTTATCTTGGTTTTCTACTTCAGAAGCTCTTTTCAAATTCCATTCTCATATAAGATTATTTCACATAAGACATTTAGAATATGGACAGGAATTTCATTGAACAACTGCAACAGAGATTATTTTCTGCCAATTTTGTAAAACTGAGGTTCTTATTTCTGTTATTTAATATATATCATGTTTTGTAGGACCAATAATGAAATCAAGGACTTTCTACACATGTTTTCTTTTCACAGATCTATAGTCTTAGCAGGACTTCATTTCTACAGTTGTGAAAATGCTCTGGTTTATGTATTACTTCATTATTAATATATGAAACTTCTTATCAATGATCATTTCTACAAGCTTACCATTTAATGCATCATCACAGGAGTTGGAAAGATAACTCAGCAGCTAAGAATACTGCCTGCTCTTCCAGAGCATCCTGGTGTGCTTAACTCTTATTTCCAGAAGTGATACTGTACAGTCTGTTCTGACTTCTGTATACACCAGAAACATACTTGGACAACAGGTAAACATGTACACAAACTGTTATTACACATTATAATAATAACAACAGTATTTTTATTTATTCTATGTGTCTTTCACATCACATATCTTGATCCCATTTATTCCTCATATCTTTGCATCTGTCCTTTGCCCCTGCACCTCCTACAAACTAAACATAATTGAAGAGAAAAAAGGGAGAAAATACATTAAAAATAGAGAAAAAATTAAAAACCTCATCATGGAAACTGCAGTGTCACCCAACAAGTATTACCCTTTTCCCATAAATTTCTACTGGTAAGTGTTTACTTCAATGAGTCATTGTTCTGTTTCAAGCCACCTGGTCTTCCCTACATGATGGATGCTGGGCCCCCACTAAGACTCTTTTTGGACATCTTGTTACCACCTGTGTTGTGGAGATCTTTCAACCTTAATTTTAAAAATAAAAAAATATTAAATATATCATCAGAATATAATACCTATGGTCTATTATTTTGATGCAATCCATCTGGCCAGGTTATGAAATTGCATGTTTTATCTTCTTATTTGAAGCATTCTTGAGAAATGTTGTTTGCAATAACAAGTAGAGTACTTAGATTGAGAAGAAAATAGTACTTATGGATGAATTCTGAATGTTTGCACATGGAAGAACAACAACAAAAAAAATGGTGAAAATTATCTTATCTGTCCTGCAAACATTTTGCTTTCACTGTTGTCACTCAAGCAGAAAATATTCAGTTTGAAGTTATTCCTTTAGCTGATGACATGTACTGTCTTTCCATGTCAATGATTTTACAATATATTTTTTCTAGAGGCCAAAAATACTAAAGCAGAACATGCCCTTATAAACTTTCAATGTAAACTTTCTATTTGCTTGTCACATCTGTTATAATATAAAAGGATGTTGTAATACTAGTATGATAATTGTGATGTTCATGATTATGACAAATTAAGAACAGAGACTTGAAAGATAAGCTATGGGGAATAGAGTAATGGGTCAGTTGTTAGAAACTCTGATTGTTTTACAAGAATAATCAGATTAAAACTATACACCCATGCAATGGCTCATAACAATCTGTAGTTCAAATTGCAGGGGATACAGGATCATGTTATGGCATTGAAAGATACTGTACATTTGTTTTGCAGACACACATATGCAGGGAAATTTTCCACTCTAAATAAAAATGAAATAAAGTTATTGTAGATAGTAGTAGTTAAGCACAGATCCAACAAGAACAAAATAAAAACATCTCAATGATTAAAGAACAGCTTGAACTACATACTGAATGATTCCCTGGTTATTGTTGACTGTGGATTCCCTGCCTTGCCCCCTCCAAATAAAATAGAAAAGGGGGAAAAAGAAAAGAAACAGAAGATATGAAAATGTTAAAAAGAAATGTGGGTTATAACATTATTAAACCTATTTGAAGACCAGCAAGATATCTCAGGGACTAAATAATAAAAATATTATATGATGTTATGTCTTCAGTGAAAAGAAAGAAATGACTCTTACAGTTTTCTGACCTTCACACACAGGTTGGAGTATTCATTTCCAGGCACACCTAACTACATACAGAACAAATAAATAAATACAGATTAAAACACTTTTTTAAAAAAACATACTTGATTCATTCATTTATATTTCCTTTTTAAGCATCAGATATTTATGCAGTAATCATCAGGTGGAATAGCAAACTTAAGCTCAAAATAATTGTGCCTATTTTTAAAATGTGCAAGTAATTTATTTTTGTTACTGATATTATTATTTATAAATTGTCTACCAGGATTTCTTATAATAAAAGAACATATTTTAGAGATTTCTGATAATGATAGGATTCAGAAAAATATTTTGAGCTGGTAACAGTTTATTTGAATCTAGCTCATGACCATTAGTCTCATGTTGCTGATTTAGATACTTATACATAATCTTTCATCAATACAGAATAAAATGATGAATTTTACCATATGGCACTGAGTCCTATTAAAGTACAAATGTAATATAAGTGTATTTAGGAGTTTAATGACTTCTCATCAGGGTCCAATGTAGCTCTTCAAGATCAAATACACAAAAATCATGAGAGATGCTTGAGAAAATTTCAATCAAACTGAGGTCATTATGCAAACCTCATAACTCTCAAAGGTTTCATTTGCCTTTGAGCACAAATAACTTAACAGCTCAATTTCCAAATCCTCAAATTCCCATGAATAGAAAACAGAAAATAAAAGAGAAAATGATTCTTATTTTGGAGCTTATTTCCTCCTAAAGTGATTTTACTCTGAGTGCAATTCAGTTCCCTATTATGCCAGACCATTTTGTACCTTCAGTGCCTGGCCTTGAATCCTATTGGTTAACATAAGTATAAAGTTAACAAAGCATGGAAACATTCTATGAGCTTCAACCACACATGGGCTATCATTTTCTTTGCAATGAGTTTATTGGAGTTGGACACAAAATCTAAAGCATTTAACAGGCTACTTGAAATGTATGGGAAATCACAGGTCAAAATGGTCATTTCAATTAAATTAGATTTAATTTAAATTAGATTTAAATTAAATCAATTACTTAGATTTTGTGAGAAGTACTGAGATACTAGAAGTTATAATATGAGTATAATGATATAATCTGTCTTCCCATTTCATCTCTTGCAGATAGCCTTCTTGAATGTATCAATCACCCACCTAATTAATCATTTACAGCTAGAAATGTTACAATTAGGTTAAACATTGAGGAAAATAGGAGAAAAAAACATAATAAAATTTAGAATTTTTTAGATGATTTTCTGTTAATTATTAGGAGGCTATCTCATATTTAGTTATTGATTTCTTATGTAATGTTTTCATCATTAATTATGAAAATCATCATAATTCAAATGTTTATGATAATGACAAGTATCAAAGACACATAAAAAGAAAAATACAGAACTGAAAGTGTTCTAAACATTCCCATTCACCTGTGTGACTACTAAAATAATGCTTTATATTTCTTTTTTTTAATTATTGTTTATTTAACTTTATTTTATGTGCATTGGTGTGAAGGTGTCAGATCCTCTGAAACTTTTTACATACAGTTGTGAGCTGCCATATGGGTGCTGGAAGTTGAACCTGGGTCCTCTGGAAGAGCAGTCAGTGCTCTTGACCACCAAGCCATCTCTCCAGCCCTATTTCTCAGTTTTCTAAGTATAGTAGCAGATCTTTTTTTTTTGTTTGTTTGTTTGTTTGTTTGTTTTTCGAGACAGGGTTTCTCTGTGGCTTTGGAGCCTGTCCTGGAACTAGCTCTTGTAGACCAGGCTGGTCTCGAACTCACAGAGATCCGCCTGCCTCTGCCTCCCGAGTGCTGGGATTAAAGGCATGCGCCACCACCACCCGGCCAGATCTTTAAATTAAATCAGTTTTAACAATGAGTTTATATTTTATTTGTGAGTATAAATTTCTCTAAAGCTTTCATTATATTTGATTTCAACATAGATCATAATTTTAGAATTATAGATATTCTCAAATTTCTTACATTTTAAGTCACCTAAATACTTTTCAACTTCCTCTTAACATGAAGTGATTATTCTTTCATTCAGAAAATATTTAATGTTTTATGTAGTTTTTCTTTGCTAGATATAGATTTATTCTTTTATTCCTATCTTTAGAAATAGGATAGATTAATCAATAAACTACATGTAAATTTCAAACTTTTATCTAAATTTAAGAATATTTGTCAAATGGCAAAACAGTAACTCAATTAATTTACCAACTCTACTATCAGTTAGGGTTCCTAGCTAGGGTTATCCTTGTGAATTTCTGGGAATTTTTTTCCTGGTGCCAGGTTTCTGGCTAGCCCCATAATGTTTCCTTCAATCAAGATATCTCTTTCCTTACTCCCCCTCTCTCTCCTCTTTCCATCTGTTCCATATTGTTTCTGCATGTTGTCCTCCCCATTTCCCTTCTTCTTTACCCCTGCCTTTCTGTCCTCTCTTCTCTTCCCCAATGCTCTCAATTTTCTCAGGAGTTCTTGTCTATTTTCCCTTCTCAAGGGATCCATGTATATCTCTTTGGCTTCTTCTTGTTACCAAGCTTCTCTGTGGTCATGTACTATAGACTGGGTATCCTTTACTTTATATCTAATATCCACTTATGAGTGAATACATACCAAGTTTGCTTTTCGGGGTATGAGTTATCTCACTTAAGATTTTTTTTCTTGTTTTATCTATTGGTCTGCATATTTCAAGATGTCATAGTTTTGTTTGTTTGTTTGTTTTACCACTTAGTAGTACTTAATTGTAAAAATGCACCACATTTTCTTTATTCATTCTTCAGTTTTGGGGCATCTAGTTTTCTTCTAGTTTCTGGAAACATTATGAATAATGCTGCTATGAATGTAGTTGAGCATATTTCCTTGTAGTATGAATGTACATCCTTTGGTCCAAGAGTGTTATTGCTAGGTCTTGAGGAAGATTGATTCCCAAATTTCTAAGAAATGCCCATACTGATTTCCAAAGCAGTTGTACAAGTTTGCACTCCCATCAGCAATGGAGGAATGATCCACAAACTATGCATCTCTTTCCTTACTCTGACATATAAGCTATCATCTGTCTTTCTGAACTTAGCCATTCTTACTGGTGTAAGATGGTATCTCAGAGTCATTCAGATTTTCATTTCCCTGGTAGATAGTGATGTTAAGCAATCTCTTAAGTGTATTTCAGCTATTTGAGTTTGTTCTGTTAAAACCAAGGGAATTATAAAAACAGAACTTATGAGAAAATGATCAGGAACCACAAATGTAAACATAATCAACAGAACACATGAGATGGAAGAGAGACTCATGTGCTGAAGATACAATAAATAAAATAGACTCATTGGTGAAGGAAAACATTAAATCTACCAAAAGCTGCATACAAAATATCCAGGAAATATGGGACACTGTAATAAAGACCAAACTTAAGAATAATAGGGATAGAAGAAGGAATATAACTCCAAAGCACAAAAACATATTCAACAAAATCATAGAAGAAAACTTTCTAAATCTAAAGAAAGATATGCATATGAAGATAGAAGAAGCTTACACAACATCAAACCAACTGATTAAAAAACAAGTTCTTTGCCACATAATAATCAAAACATTAAACATACAGAATAAAGAAATAATATTAAGAGTTGCAAAAGAAATAAATGATAAGTAACTTATAAAGGCAGACCTATCAGAGTTACACCAGACTTCTCAATGGAAACAATGAAAACCAGATGGTCCTAGTCAAGTTTTATGCAGACATTAAGAGACCATGGATGCCAGCCCAGACTACTATACCCAGCAAAACTTCCAATCACCATAGACAGACAAAACAAGATATTCCAGGCAGAACCAGATTTAACCGATACCTACCCATAAACCCAGCCTTATACAAATTACTAGAAGGAAAACACCAATCCAAGAAAGTTGGACACATTCATAAAAATACAAACAATAGTTGATCTCACAGCATCAAAACCTCAGAAATGTAAAAAACTACAATATTATCACCAACAATGAAAACAAAAATAACAGAAACTCACAATAACTTGTTATTAATATCCCTTAATATAAATGGACTCAAATCACTTATAAAAAGACACAAGCTAACAGATTGGATATAAAAATTAAATCCATCCTTCTGCTGCATACAAGAAACACAACTTAAACTGAAAGACAGACATCATCTCACAGGTAAGGGTAGAAAAAAAATTTCCAGTCAAATGAACCTAAGAAATGAGTGGGTATAGCTATTCTAATATCTAACAAAATAGACTTCAAACAAAAATCAATCAAAAGAGACAAAGAACGTAATTCCATGTTAGTCATTGGCAAAATCCATCAGGAGGAAATCTCAATACATATCATCTATAATCTAAATACAAGGTTCCCCTCATAAGTTAAAAAAATCTGAAACTTAACTCACACATTAATCCCCATACACTAATAGTAGGAGACTTCAACACCCTACTCTCTCCAATGGCAAGGTCTCTCAGACATAAAATCAACAGAGAAATAAGAGAACTAACATATGTTATAACCCAAATGGACTTAAGAGACATCTACAGAACATTCCATCCAAACATAAAAGAATATATCTTCTTCTCAGCATCTCACAGAACCTTCTCAAAAAATTGACCACATATTAATTAACAAAGCAAACCTCAACAGATACAAAAAAGTTGGAATAACCCCATATATCTTATTAGATCACCCGGCTTACAATTAGAATTCAACAGCAACAATAATTCCAGAAAACACACAAACACATAGAAATTAAACAATGCTAACCTCAATCATCAATGATTTCAGGAAGAAATAAAGGAAGAAATCAAAGACTTCCAAAAATTCAATAAAAATGACCACACAACATACCCAAAATTATGGGATACAATGAAAGCAATATTAAAAGGAAAGTTCATAGAGTTAAAAGCCTTCATAAAGAACTTTAAAAATCTCACACTTGTAAGTTAACAGAACACCTGAGAACTCTAGAACAAAATGAAGCAAACTTACCCAGGAAGACAAGACAGAAGGAAAAAAAATTAAATTTAGAGCTGAAATCAGCAAAATAGAAACAAAGAAAGCAATACAAAGAATCAATGAGACAAAGCATTGGTTCTTTGAGAAAATCAAAAAAATAGACAAAGTTTATCTAAACTAATCAAAAGTCAGAGAATATCCAAATTAACAAAATCAAAAATAAAAAAAGAAGACATAACAACAGACATGGAGGAAATTCAGAGGTCATATTTGAAAACCTGTACTCTACAAAATGTTGGAAAACAAAGTAAATGAACAAATTTTTGCATAACTATCACTCACCAAAATTAAGACAAGATAAACAAATTAATTAGACCTATAACTGCTAAAAAATGAAAACAGTCATCAAAAGCCTCCCAACCAAAAAAAGCCTAGAATCAGATGATTTCAGCACAGAATTCTACACGGTTTTCAAAGAACTGATACTGATACTCCTCAAATTGTTACACAAAATAAAACAGAAGAAACATTGCCAAACTTTTTTATATGAGGCTACAGTTACCCTCATACTCAAAACACACAAAGACATTACTAAGAGAGATAATTACAGGCTAATCTCACTCATGAACATTGATGGAAAAATACTTAATAAAATACTGGCAAACTGAATTGAAGAATACATCAAACAAATCATCCACCTTGCTCAAGTCAGCTGCATCTCAGGGATGTAGGTATGGTTCAACATGTGAAAATCTGTTAATGTATTTCAGCATATAAACAAACTGGAAAAAAAACAGGATCATCACATTGGTTGCTGAAAAAGCCTTTGACAAAATATAAAATCCCTTCATGATAGAGGTCTTGGAGAGAGCAGGGATACAGGAAACGTACCTAAACATAATAAAGACAATAATATACAGTAAGCCAACAGACAACTTTGAAATACATGGAGAGAAATCAAAGTGATTCCACTAAAACCAGGAACAAGACAATATTGTCCATTCTCTCCATATCTATTCAATATAGTTCTTGAGGTTCTAGCTATCACAATACAACAATAAAGGTTGATCAAGGGGATATAAATCAGAAGAAAAGTCAAACCTCTCACTTTTGTTGATGAAAAGATAATGTACATAAGTGAAACCAAAATTCTACCAAGGAACTTCTTCAACTCATAAACACCTTCTGTAATACAGCAGGATACAAGGTTAACTAGAAAAAATCAGACTGAGAAGGAAAACACAGAAACATCACCCTTCACAATAGCCAAAAATGGCATAAAATATCATGTAATAACTCTAACCAAACAAATGAAAGACCTGTTTGCCAAGAAGTTTAAATCTTCAATAAAGAAATTGAAGAAGTCACCAGAAAATTAAAGATCTCCCATGATCTTAGGTAGGTATAATTAATGTAGTAAAAATGACAATCTTACCAAAAACAATCTACAGTTTCAATGAAATGCCCATCAAATTCCCAGCAAAATTCTTTACAGACCTTGAAAGAACAATACACAGGATAACCAAAAAAAAAAAAAAATCCTGTACACAAAAGGAACTTCTGGAGTCATCACAATCCCTGACTTCACACTCTACTACAGAGCTGAATGTACTGAATATAGTCTTCTATTGGCATAAAAACTGACAGAAGGACTCAGGTTACAATCCACACACCTACAGACACCATATTTTTGACAAAGAAGGAAAAAATATAAAATGGAAATTATAAAGCATATTCAACAAATAGTTCTGGCATAACAAGATATCATCATGTGGAAGAATGGAAATAGAGCCATATCTAGCCCCATGCACAAAACTCAAGTCTAAATAGATGAAAGACGTCAACATAAATGAACCATACTAAGTCTCATAGAAGAGAAAGTAGGGAGTACACTTAAACACATTGGCATAGGAGCCTTCTTCCTAATTATATCCCAATAGCACAGACACTGAGGAAAACAATTAATAAATGGGACCTCCTGAAACTAAAATTGTTCTGTAAAGCAAAGAACACTGTCGAAAAAAAAAAAAACAGCAGCCTACTGAATGGGAAAAGATCTTCACCAACTCAATATCAGACAGAGGGCTTATCTCCAAAATATACAAAGAACTCAAGAAATTGGTAATCAAAAGAACAAATAATCCAATAATAAAAATGAGGTAAAGACCTAAGCAGAGAACTCTCAGCAGAGGAATCTAAAATGGCTGAAATATACTTATGGAAATGCTCAGCATCCTTGGCCATCAGAGAAATGCAAATCAAAACATCTCTGAGATTTCAACTTACTCCTCTAAGAACAGCCAAGACCAAAAACACCTATGGCAACTTATGCTGGAGAGAATGTGAGGTGAAGGGAAAAGTCCTGCATTGCTTGTGAGAGTGCAAACTGGTACAGCCCCTTTAGATATCAGTATGGTGATTTCTCATAAAATTAGGAAACATTTCTCAAGACCCAACAATATCACTTTTGGGTATATACCCAAAGGATGCTCAGTCATACCACAAAGATGTTTGCTCAACTATGTTCATAGCAGTATTGTTTGTAATAGGCAGAACCTGGAAACAATGTATATGCCCCTCGACTGAAGAATGGATAAGGAAAATGTGGTACATTTACACAATGGAATACTATTCAGCAGAAAAAAATGACATTTTGAAATTTGCAGACAAATGGATGGATCTAGAAAACATCATATTAAATGAGGTAACTCAGACCCAGAGAGACAAATATCATATGTACTCACTCATAAGTGGCTTTTAGACATAAAGCAAAGAAAACCAGCCTAAAATTCACAATCCCCTAGAACCTAGACAACAATTACTTCCTTAAAAGAGACATACATTGATATATTCTACATGGGAAGTAGAAAAAGACAATATCTCCTGAGTAAATTGGGAGCATGGGGACCATGGGTGAGGGTTGAAGTACAGGGGAAAGGAAAGGACGGTATCAGAGAACAATGTATAGCTCAATAAAATCATTAAAAAAATCTTAAGAACTAGCTGAGAACAAGTCTTAAAAATGATGTTAAAAACCATAAAATTTACACATACTACAAAAACTGTGAAACATAAAACTTAAAGATTGTATACATATAATGATGAAATAATTAAAAATGTAAATATTTAACACACTAACATAAATGAATTTACAGAAAAAGTATGTATTATGTATTCTTATATTTTTTCAGTTCTTTAACTTCTTTGAATTTTTTTTATTTTTTATTTTTTAAATTTATTTATTTATAAAAAATTTCCACCTCCTCCCCTCCTCCCATTTTCCTCCCCCTCTCCCCTTCTCCTGTCCTAAGAGAATTCAGGGTGCCCTGCCCTGTAGGAAGTCCAAGGTCTTCCCCCCTCCATTCTGGTCTAAGAAGGTGTGCATCCAAACAGACTAGGCTCCCAAAAAGCCAGTACATGCAGTAGAATAAAACCCAGTGCCCTTATCATTGGCTTCTCAGTCAGCCCTCATTGTCAGCCACATTCAGAGAATTGGGTTTGATCACATGATCATTCAGTTCCAGTCTAGCTGGCCTTGGTGAGCTCCCATTAGATCAGTCCCACTGTCTTAGTAGGTGGACTCACCCCTCGCTGTCCTGACTTCCTTTCTCATGTTATCCTTCCTTCTGCTCTTCATCTGGACCTTGGAAACTCAGTCCAGTGCTCCAATGTGGTTCTCTGTCTCTATCTCGATCCATCTCCGGATGAAGGTCCTATTGTGATATGCAAGATATTCCTCAGTGTGACTATGGGATAAGGCCAGTTCAGGCACACTCTCCTCTGCTGCCCAAGGACCTAGCTGAAGACATCTCCTTGGACACCTTGGAACCCCTCTAGAGCCAAGTCTCTTGTCAACCCTAAAATGGCTCCCTTACTTAAGATATCTTCTTCCCTGCTCCCATATCCACACTTCCTCCATCTCAGTCATCCCATTCTCCCAAGCTCTCCCCAATCCTCCCTTTCTCCCTTCTCTTTCCCCTCTCGCCTTCTTCCCACCCAACCACCCCCATGCTACCCTCTTTTGTTTGGTGATCTTGTCTACTTCCAATATCCAGGAGGATAACTATATGTTTTTTCTTTGGGTTCACCTTCTTATTTAGCTTCTCTCGGATCACGAATAATAGGCTCAATGTATTTTGTTTATAGCTAGAATCTACTTATGAGTGAGTACATGCCATATTCATCTTTTTGGGTCTGGATTATCTCACTCAGTAAAGTGCTTTCTATTTCCAACCATTTGATGCAAAATTTGAAATGTCATTGTTTTTTACCACTGAGTAGAGCTATAATGTGTGTACATGTCACAACTTCTTTATCCATTCTTATATTGAGGAGCATCTAGGTTTTTTCCAGGTTCTGGCTATTACAAATAGTGCTGCAATGAACATAGTTAAACAAATACTTTTGTAGTATGATTGGGCATTTTTTGGGTATATTCCCAAGATTGGAATTGCTGGATCCTGAGGTAGATTGACTCCCAATTTCATATTTCTACTGAGAATATAAAATGCTTTAACAATTTCCATAAAGAGTTTGGAAAAAAGTTTACTCAAAATGTTAAATGTAAAACTATTAGTGCAAGGTATCCGATTTACCTGTAGGCATCTACTCAAGAGAAATACAAACAACTCCATATAAATATAGTTTGACAATGTATAGCAACATTCTAAATGTATACTAGCTCCTCAGTAGATGTTTGTGATAGATTTGTAGTGAAATATTTTTCATCAACCCAAAGAATGAGCTGCTGATAAATTCTCCATAATATTTAGACACTAACAACAAGCTAAGTGAAAGGAGTATATACTGGATGATTGTGAACTCATACTATGTGATTTCATTTATGTGGTATATCCAGGGCAGGAACATTTTATCAAGGCAGGAAGCAAAGTAAGACTTGCCTGGATTTGGAATAGAAAAATATGAACTAAAATGGGCACAAGGAATCTTGTGGTGAAATGGCATGTTGAGTGCTGAGCCATGGCAATGCCTTCACTACTCTTCAAACTTGATAAATGTCACTTAAATCATTTCACTTAAAAGAATCCCATGCAAATTTCCTGAGAAACCTCCACACTGCTTTCCAAAGCGGTTGCACAAGTTTGCATTCCCACCAGCAATGGATGAGTGTACCCCTTACTCCACATCCTCTCCAGCAAAGGCTATCATTGGTGTTTTTGATTTTAGCCATTCTGACAGGTGTAAGATGGTATCTTAACGTTGTTTTGATTTGCATTTCCCTGATTGCTAAGGAGGTTGAGCATGCCCTTAAGTGTCTTTTGGCCATTCGAACTTCTTCTGTTGAGAATTCTCTGTTCAGTTCAGTGCCCCATTTTTTAATTGGGTTCATTAGCATTTTAAAGTAGAACCTTCACCTGGCATTGGATGGAGAAAATGACAGAGCCCCACATAGGAGCACCGGACTGAGCTCCCAAGGTCCCGATGAGGAGCAAAAGGAGGGAGACCATGAGCAAGGAAGTCAGGACCATGAGGAGTGCGTTTACCCATTGAGACGGTGGGACAGATCTAATGGGAGACCACCAAGTCCAGTTGGAATGGAACTGGTGGAACAGGGGACCAAACCGGGCTCTCTGAATGTGGCTGACGGTGAAGGAGGACTGAGAAACCAAGGACAACGGCAATGAATGTGAACTCTACAGCATGGACGGGCTCACTGTGAGCCTTAACCTTCACCTGGCGATGGATGGAGATAGAGACAGAGCCCCACACTGGAGCACCGGACTGAGCCCCCAAAGTTCTGATGAGGAGCGGATGGAGAGAGATCATGAGAAAGTCAGAACCATGAGGGACGCGTTCACCCACTGAGACGGCAGGACAGAACAACTAATGGGAGACCACCAAGTCCACTTGGAATGGGACTGATGGAACATGCGACCAAATCGGACTCTCTGAGGGTGGCTGATGGTGGAGGCTGACCGAGGAGCCAAGGACAATGGCGATGGGCTTGGTCTCTACGACATGGACGGGCTCTGTGTGAGCCTTGTCAGTTCGTTTGCTCACCTTCCTGGACCTGGGGGGAGTTGGGAGGACCTTGGTCTCAACATAGTGTAGAGAACCCTGATGGCTGTTTGGCCTCAAGAGGGAGGGAGTGGGGGTGTGGGTGGAGGGGAGGGGAGGGAAGGGGGAGGAGGAGAGGAGGAGATGGCAATTTTTAATAAAAAATAAATAAACTGGAAAAAAAATAAAAATAAATAATTTCAAAAAAAAAAAAAAGAATCCCATGCAAAATGTAAAGAGATGCGAAGTAATCATTGAAAAGGCTGCTTGGTTTGGTTGCCTATGCAGAAGAATCATGACAATTAGGTGACTGAATGATGAAAGATTTTTTTTTTGACACTTTATTTCCATCTGTGGTTGCCATGTGCTGTGGTGGTCTAAGAGTCTGCATCTTCGGGAACTTAAATGTGCATGTAAACTGATGTTATGTAAACACAAGAAAGAATGAGCAGAGAAACGCTTTAAAGACATCTTTTTATCCTCTGGAAGACCCATCAGCCTCTCTCTCTCTCTGAATCTCTTTGGGGACCCATTTTGTCAGCTACTTTACACATAGTTTCACATGGTTGTCTTTGATTCTAAACTTTGTCTTCTAGGGTTGTTTTCCAGGACCCATATACTGTTTCAGTTTGGTTTTACACTAACGATTTGTGTGTTCTCCAAACTGAAGTATTTTGCTATGCAACAAGCTCATAAGAATAACTTTAAATAACAAAGCCACGTTTTAATTCAGATAGTTCATTTGTGTCTAAGAACAATGCGCCTTATGAAGGCCTTTTGGTGATATAAAGCTAAGGGCATAATGTTGCTTATTGGCACTTACTCATTCATGGATCTTGACCTTCACTCAATAAATATTTATTGAATAAAAAAAATTAAAAATAAAATAAAATAAAATAAAAAAAGAAATCACCACACTGATTTCCAAAGTGGTTGCACAAGTTTGCATTCCCACCAACAATGGATAAGTGTTCCCCCTTACTCCACATCCTCTCCAGCATAGGCTATAATTGGTGCTTTTAATTTTAGCCATTCTGACAGGTGTAACATGGTATCTCAAAGTTGTTTTGATTTTCATTTCCCTGATCACTAAGGAGGTTGAACATGACCTTAAGTGTCTTTTAGCCATTTGAATTTCTTCTGTAGAGAATTCTCTTTTCACTTCAGTACCTTATTTTTTAATTGGGTTAATTAGAGTTTTAATGTCTAGATTCCTGAGTTCTTTATATATTTTGGAGATCAGACCTTTGTCTGATGCAGGGTTGGTAAAGATCTTCTCCCATTCAGTAGGCTGTCCTTTTCTATTAATGACAGTGTCCTTTGCTTTACAGAAGCTTCTCAGTTTCAGGAGGTCCCATTTATTCATTGTTGTTCTTATTGTCTGTGCTACTGGGGTTCTACATAGGAAGTAGTATCCTGTGCCCATGTGTTATAGAGTACTTCCTACTTTTGCTATCAGGTTCAGTGTGTTCAGATTGATATTGAGGTCTTTAACCAATTTGGACTTGAGTTTTGTGCATAGTGATAGATATGGATCTACATTCATTCTTCTACAGGTTGGCATCCAGTTATGCCAGCACCACATGTTGAAGATGCTTTCTTTCTTCCATTGTATAATTATTGCTCCTTTGTTGAAAATCAGGTATTTATAGGTTTGTGGATTAATATCCGGGTCTTTGATTCAGTTCCATTGGTCAACATCTCTGTTTTTATGCCAATACCAAGGAGTTTTCATTACTGTAACTCTGTAATAGAGTTTGAAGTCAGGGATAGTAATACCTCCGGAAGTATTTTTATTGTATAGGATTGTTTTGGCTATCCTGGGTTTTTTCTTTATCCATATACAGTTGATTATTGTTCTCTCAAGGTCTGTGAAGAATTTTGTTGGGGATGGCATTAAATCTATAGATTGCTTTTGGTAGAATTGCCATTTTTACTATGTTGATCCTACCAATCCAAGAGCAGGGGAGATACTTCCATTTTCTGGTATCCTCTTCAATTTCTATCTTCAAAGACTTAAAGTTCTTGTCGCATCGATCTTTCACTTCCTTGGTTAGAGTTACCCCAAGATATTTTATGCTCTTTGTGGCTATCACGAAAAGTGATGGTTCTCTGATTTCCCTCTCTGCTTCTTTGTTCTGTGTGTACAGGAGGGCTACTGATTTTTTGGAGTTGATCTTGTATCCAGCCACATTACTAAAGGTGTTTATCAGCTGTAGGAGTTCTTTGGTAGAGTTTTGGTGGTAGCTTATGTACACTATCATATCATCTGCAAAAAACAAATGTTTGACTTCTACCTTTCCAATTTGAAGCCACTTGATCTCCTTATTTTGTCTTATTGTTATTTCTAGAGCTTCAAGCACTATATTGAAGAGGTATGGAGAGAGTGGACAGCCTTGTCTTATTCCTGATTTTAGTGAAATGGCTTTAAGTTTCTCTACATTTAAGTTGATATTAGCTGTTGGCTTGCTGTATATTGATTTTATTATATTTAGGTATGAACTTTGTATCCCTAGTTTCTCCAAGACGATTATCATAAAGGGGTGTTGAATTTTGTCACATGCTTTTTAGCATCTAATGAAATGATCATATTTTTTCCTTCAGTTTATTTATTTGATGAATTACATTGATAAATTTTCATATGTAGAACCAGCCCTGCATCTCTGGGCTGAAGCCTACTTGATCATAATGGATAGTTTTTTTTGTTGTGTTCTTGGATTCGATTTGCCACTATTCTATTGAGAATTTTTGTGTCAATGTTCATGAGTGAGATTGGTGTGTAATTCTCTTTCTTGGTTGAGTCTTTGTGTGGTTTTGTTTTCAGGGTAACTGTAGCTTCATAAAAGGAGTTTGGCAATGACTGTTCTGTTTCTATTTTGTGAAACACATTAAGGAGTATAAATATTAGCTCTTCATGGAAGTTCTGCTAGAATTCTTCAATGAAACAATCTGGTCCTCTACATTTTTTGGTAGGGAGTTTTTTTATGACAGTTTCTAATTCTTCTCCACTTACTGGTCTATTTAAATTGTTCACCTGGCCTTGATTTAATTTTGGTATATGGTACTTAACTAAAAAAGTGTCCATTTCTTTTTCATTTTCCAACTTTGTGGCATACAAGCTTTTGTAGTAAGATCTGATAATTTTCCTAGTTTCCTCTGTGTTTATGGTTATGTCTCCCTTTTCGTTTATGATATTGTTAATTTCCATTAATTCTCTCTCTGCCATTTGATTAGTTTGGATGGAGTTTGTCAGTTGGTTGATTTTCTCCAAGAACTAGCTTTTTGTTTCATTGATTTTTTGGATTGCTTTCTGTGTTTCTATTTTGTTGATTTCAGCCCTCGGTTTGATTATTTCCCATCTTCTACTCCTCCTGGGTGATTCTGCTTCTTTTTTTTTCTAGAGCTTTCAGGTGTGCTGTTAAGTCTCTAATGTGACCTTTCTCCATTTTTTTTATGTGGGCACTTAGTGCTATGAACTTTCCTCTTAGCACTGCTTTCATAGTGTCTCATAGGTACAGGTATGTTGTGTCTTTATTTTCATTGAATTCAAGGAAGACTTTGGTTTCTTTCTTTATTTCTTCCTTGACCCAGGGGTGGTTCAGTAGTTGACTGTTCAGGTTCTATGAGTTTGTAGGCTTTCTGGGGGTAGAATCGTTATTGAATCCTAACATTATTCCATGGTGATCTGATAGTACACAGGTGGTTACTACAATTTATGTATCTATAGATGTTTGCTTTGTTACCAATTATGTGATCAATTTTTGAGAAGGTTCCATGAGATGATGAGAAGGAGGTATATTCTTTTCTGTTTGGGTGGAATGTTCTCTAGATGTCTGTTAAGTCCATCTGGTTCATTACATCTGTTAGTTCTTTTATTTCTCTGTTATTTCTCTGTCTGGTTGACCTGTCATTGGTGAGAGTGGAGTATTGAAATCTCCTACTATTAGAGAGTGGGGTTTGATGTATGCTTTGAGTTCTAGTGAAGGGGAAGCCTAGCCAAAAACCTTGTTTTGTAAGGCGTGTCCCCCTTGGTCTAAAGGCGTGTCCCTCTTAGGCCTGTCCCCCTTAGGCGTGTCCCCCTTAGGCTAATATTGACTTATAAAATCTTGCGGGCCTGCGGCCCGCCTGCTCTTTGTTTTCCTGCCCTCCTCGCTGGAACCTTGGATTTGTAAGTTCCTTTTCCTTTCCTTTATTAAAACTGACTTATATATATTAAAGCTTGTCTGGTGAATCATAACTACCGATCAACCACGCACCTTCATTTGGCGTCCAACTCGGGCATTTGGGAGCCTTCAGCTCCAGTTCCCACACTGCGTGGCAGGGATTCGGCCTTGGGCTCTTGATTTCTTCAGAGCAGTTTCCCAGACTAGCCTGTCCCAGCCCCGCTTGTATGGAGCAAAGGACATGTGTGTGTGCGGGTGACTCAGTCCTAGCTCGCTAACCCCTCAGGCAGCACCAGTGCCGGCTGAGTTCGGCCTGGGCCCTGACCTGCCGGAGACTAGTGGTTACTGCCAGAGTCCCAACATTCGAGCTCCGCAGGTACTGCAGACTCGGTTTGGCCGAGCGGTTATTGCCCTAGCGACCTACTGGCAGGGAACAGTCATTTCAGGTAAAATTTCTTTTGATTAAAAAAAAAAAAAGTCTGACCATATCACCGTTGAAAGCTTCTGCAATCTATTTAATTATACTATGGTAGAAATATTACAGGATACATATGATATTCCCATAACTTGGATGTTTATAGGGCTTGCAATTTTTCTCGTATTTGGTTTCTCCCTTACATGGTTTGAAAATAGAAAAATGATAAAGTCCTTACAGAATGAAACCAGGATTCTTAGGACAGAGGTTGAATGCTTAAGAAAGGGCACAACTGTTTTGAGTGACAACTTTAAGTCGGTCGAGGTATTTGCAAAAACAATTCAGACTGACACCAAGAAAGAGTTTGAAGGTCTCAAGGAAGGGAATAGGGCTTTGTCTGATATGACTCGGTCAAATGAGCAAAATTTAGAAAAACTACAGTCTGATATTAAGGAGAGACTCATTGCTGCGGAGGAGAGAACAGCTGATTTGGATCGTAAACTTCAGTCCCTGTCTGAAACATTATCAGAGAGAATTAAAACTGCTGAATGTGAAAATCGGACTTTGTCTAAAGGATATGACAGATTGGCTGACAGATTGTCAATACAAGAAGGCACAATTCATGCCATGAAAATTCTATCCAAGGATGAGATACTAACTCTACTGGACAAACTTCATGTTTTGGAATCCTCCATGAAGGCCTTGGAGCATAATTCTGGACAGGAGATCCAGGCCTTACAGAAGGCAATAGTAAGCAGATTAGAAAAGACTGAGGAAATTATAGACTATGATGAACAGGAGCAAACGGTACAAAGGCGAAATTTAACTCCGTCAATGAGTAAAACTCTCCGGGATAATTTCCATAAAGTTCTACCTGCCTTTCCAATAGTAACGTCAGAAAAGGTGACTGGTTCCAAAAACCCTAAAGTCATCAAGGAATATACATGGGAACCCGTCCGTATGAATGATCTCAAAGAAATTAAACAAGCCATTATGAACTTTGGGCTACATTCGTCCTTTGTTAGAGAGATGCTCAAAACTTGGTCTATAAGCAATAAGGCAACGCCCCATGATTGGATACAATTAGTATCAGCTGTTCTAGAGAGTGGGTCACAATTAAATTGGAAATGCATGTTCAGACAAGAGGCTAAACTTTTAGAACAGCAGGAAAGAGCAAAGGGAATTGAGATCTCCCTAGATCAAATTCTAGGTGAAGGACTTTTCTCCGATCCTCTGGAACAAGCTAATTATGATGAACACAGCTTATCCATATGTACTACAGCAGCCTTAAAGGCTTGGGACAGGGTTCAAGACCCAGGACAGAGACTGGAATCATATATCAGAGTTAAACAGGGTCAGAGAGAACCCTTTAGTGATTTTTTACAAAAGCTAACTAAAGCTGTACAGATAGGGATATCTGACCCAGAAGCAAGACGTATAATAATTGAGTCTTTGGCTTATGAGAATGCCAATGTGGAGTGTAAAAGGATCCTGGGGCCTTTAAAGATGAGATCAGCACCCTTGGACGAATGGGTCTTACATACAATGAATGTTGAATCATTTGACTATGGCACTGAAGCATGGGTAGAAGAAGCAATTTCTAATGCGAAAAGGAGACATCAAGTTACCAAATGTTTTAATTGTGGCAAGATGGGACATATTAAAAGGAATTGCAGACAACGGATTTTCAGAAATAATAATAATAATAATAATAACAATAATAATAACAATAATAATTATAATAATGCCTCTTCTAGAAATAACAGACGTAGGAGGACTCAGCCTTCAGGTGTATGTAGGAGATGTGGAAAAGGCAGACACTGGACAAATGAGTGCAGGTCAACAAGAGATAGACAAGGCAACCTGTTGCCACTGGGAAACTCAATGGGGGGCCTCTCGCAGGCCCCCATGGTGAATGTGGTCCAATCATTTCCGGTTACTGCCGAGAACATGCCTCATCAAGAAAATTAGAAAGCCCCATGCCTGCTGTTAAAAGCAAAAATGGCCTGAAAGATGAGTTACGTGTATTTTGGCAGACTTTTATAAATGAACAAAGACCAAAGTTAAGAGTGTGTGTAAATGGCGTTTTTATTACTGGCCTACTGGACACAGGTGCGGATGTAAGTATCATTACTCCAGAATCTTGGCATCCGTATTGGCCTCTTCAGGATGTAAATGTTCAGTTTCTGGGAATTGGAACCCTATCTCAAGTAAGGCAGAGCACGAGATGGGTTGAATGCATAGGACCAGATGGACAAATAGGAAAATTAAGGCCATATGTAGCCAATATTGCAGTGAATTTATGGGGCCATGACCTGTTGCAGCAATGGAATACCCAAATTAACATTCCTGCTGCTTCTAGAGCCTATATCACTGAGGGAAATATTAAAAGATATTACAGAAGGCGGAAACCGGCTGTTCGGGCTGTACAAGACTGCAAAGCAATTGATGGCCCTTCAGAGATACGAACAGCACTGCCTCTAAAATGGTGGACTGAGAAACCAATATGGACAAAGCAATGGCCTTTAGCTGAGGAAAAGTTGCAGGCTTTAGAACAGCTGGTACAAGAGCAATTAGATGCTCGACATATAGAAGAATCTACCAGCCCTTGGAATTCTCCTGTATTTGTTGTTAAGAAAAAATCTGGTAAGTGGAGAATGGTGACAGATCTCAGGGCTATCAATAAGGTTATTCAACCTATGGGCTCTCTGCAATCTGGAATTCCTCTGCCATCTTTATTACCAAAAGGATGGCCTCTCATAGTAATTGATTTAAAGGATTGTTTCTTCACTATACCTTTACAAGAAAAAGACAGAGAAAAGTTTGCCTTCACAGTGCCTACTTATAATAACTCTCAACCTACAAGGAGATACCAGTGGACAGTCCTCCCACAGGGCACGTTGAACTCTCCCACTCTGTGCCAATATTTTGTAAATCAACCATTGCAAATAATACGCAAGCAATTTCCTAAGTCCATAATTTATCATTACATGGATGATATTCTGTTATCTGATTCAAACATGGCTACTTTAGAAAGACTGTTTGAAGAAGTAAAAATACTTTTACCTAAATGGGGATTGCAGATTGCTCCTGAAAAAATTCAGAGAGGAGATTCTGTTAATTATCTAGGTTATAAAATAGATTTGCAAAAAATTAAGACACAAAAAGCACAAATTAGAAGAGATCGGTTACGGACTCTCAATGACTTTCAAAGGTTGTTAGGAGACATTTCCAGCTTACGACCAGCTGTTGGCATAACACCTGATATGATAATTCATTTAAATAAAACCTTGGATGGTGAAAAAGACTTAAACAGTCCCAGAGAATTAACAGCTGAAGCAGAAAAGGAGCTGAGAATGATTGAGGAGAAATTACAAGAGACACATGTGGACAGGGTGAATCCAGAGCTCAGTTGTATTCTCGTCATATTGCCTTCCAAAATTTCTCCTACAGGAATTTTAATGCAGAGAGATGATATTATCTTAGAATGGATCTTTATACCACATAAACCAAGTAAGAAAATAAAAACTTATGTGGAAAAAGTCTCTGAATTAATTATAAAAGGCAAATTGAGACCTCATCAACTAGCAGGTATAGACCCAGCAGAAATTATAGTGCCTTTCACTGCTGATGAACTAAAAAAGTTGTGGGAAGATAACGAACCATGGCAAAGAGCTTACGCTAATTTTTTGGGAGAAATCAATAACAACTATCCGAAAAGCAAGAGGCTTAACTTTATAAAGAGAACTTCTTGGATTCTCCCTCGAATCATCCACGATGCTCCAATAACTGGAGCACGTACATTTTATACTGATGCTAATAAATCAGGGAAAGCAGGTTACAAATCAGAAGATTTGAGCAAGGAGGAACAAAGCCCTTATGATTCTGTCCAGAAGGCAGAATTATATGCCATTCTTATGGTGGTAAGGGATTTTAAAGAACCGCTTAATATAGTTACTGATTCACAATATGCAGAAAGAGTAATCTTACATATTGAAACTGCTGAATTTATACCTGATGATACAGAACTAACCTCATTGTTTATCTAGGTACAAGACATGATCAGGAACAGGCTTTGCCCTATGTATATAACACACATCAGATCCCATACGGGTCTGCCAGGTCCTCTAGCAAAAGGTAATGCAGAAATTGATCAATTGTTGATTGGTAGTGTGCTGCAGGCCTCTGAATTTCATAAAAAACATCATGTCAATAGCAAAGGCTTGAAGAAAGAGTTTTCTATTACATGGCAACAAGCTAAGGAAATTGTAAAGAAATGCCCTACTTGCTCTTTTTATAACCAAACACCACTGCCTGCAGGGGCTAATCCAAAGGGCACTGAAAGGAATGAAATCTGGCAGATGGATGTGTTTCACTTTGCAGAATTTGGCAAATTAAAATATGTACACCATACCATTGACACTTATTCAGGTTTTCAATGGGCAACTGCTTTAAGCTCAGAAAAAGCTGATTCAGTAATCACTCATTTATTAGAAGTTATGGCCATCATGGGTATACCTACACAAATAAAGACAGATAATGGTCCAGCTTATGTCTCTAGGAAAATGAAACAGTTTTTTGCTTATTACAATATTAAGCATGTTACAGGTATACCATACAATCCTACAGGTCAAGCAGTCATAGAAAGATCAAATAGAACTATAAAGGATATGTTAAACAAACAGAAAGGGGTGGAAAATACCCCTAGAAATAGGTTACATAGTGCTTTATTAACCTTGAATTTTCTCAACGCTAATGAGAAGGGGACAACGGCTGCAGAAAGACATTGGATAATGGAAAAGTCTGCTGAATTAAATCAACCAGTTTATTTCAAGGATGTGCTGACCTCGCAATGGAAGCTAGGAGATGTGCTGCGTTGGGGAAGGGGTTTTGCTCTTGTCTCCACAGGAGAGGAAAAATTGTGGATACCGTCAAAATTAATAAAGGTTCAGTTTGAAGAGAAGAAGCCCCTTGGAGAAGAAAAATAATTCATTCACAAGGATGATGATCATACTGATGGTAAGAAAAGCATATAGGTTGGGGGCAGGGTTCTTTTCTTATCTCCACAGGAAACCACTTATCTTCAAAGAACTTAAGGGACCCTGGATATTTAAATACTGATGCATGGACACTAGTTACAAGCTAATATGGATCAACACAGAACCCGAATATGTTTAGTAAGTATAAAACATTTTTTACATATATACAGTGCTTTTATTTATATGTATATAGAGCTGGTTTTGGAGTTGGACTATGGCTCAGTCCTTCTTCAATTCCAAGCCTGTTTATAAGAGATATCTCAGAGTTTCTGTCTCAGGTCAGGAGCCATGAAATGGGACAGAATAATAATAGTAATAGTAATAATAATAATAATAATAATAATAATGATAATGATGATGATGATGATGATGATACTTGATAAACTTTCTTTGCCTTTCCTCATATCTGTCTGTCTTTATTATACCTTCCATCGAATATATATGTCTGTATATGTCTTTGTAGATAATGTTTACCTTTCCTGTAACAAACAACAAATTTTCCTTCAGTAATCTTTGAAGTTTCCAGGATGAAGATGGGGCCCCACAACATCAATTTCACCTGGTTACTATGACGTCATGTTTTTAATAGCGCTAAAATTAGACCTTTATTTTTTGGTTTTTTTTTTTTTTGGTACCAACTACACAAGACAGTTTCAAATGGTGTACAATTTTGACAACACTCTGGCTGGACCTCCTCAAAACACTCAGAGGCTAGTTACAATTTCCTCAACCAAATGTTATTCTGGGAATTTTACCATCATTTGCTTTCATGGAACCCCCTGAGAAGAACGTCGCCCCCCCATGTCAGCTAGAAGCAATCTTAGAGGACTACGCCCCCTCTTCCAACAGAGTTTGCCCTCTGGTTTAGGGACATCATTTAGTAGTTGGTATAGGGTTGAGGGGATGGGGGAGGTATTATATGGACTCAGGGGTGTTTAAAAAAAAGGGGGGGGGAATTACCTGGTTTGATGGGATGATTGGTATTTGTGAATTATTGTTATTAGAAAATTGCATTGGTGTTGATTCTTGTATATTGAACACTGTATGCGAGTATACTTCTACCTCTATTGTATGAGAGTATGCTTCTACCTCTGTTTAAAACAATTGTTATATTGAGATATTTATCATATTGCAATGTACATTTCTACCTCTGATATTATTTGTATAATGACATTGTTTACATTTGGGGATATTGTCCTCATTTATTGCACAGTTGTTTTTCAGGTTTTTTAGATACATAGAAATTATATTTAGTATAGATAGTATAATCTTCGACCTCTTTGAAGAGCTGTAGAACATGGCCTTTAATCTAACCTAGAGTTTGATACTTATGAGACACAATCACTCCTGGCAACACCACTCTACTCCCGAGAGAATGTTGAGCACCAAAGACACTCCACTGGGAGCTTGTCTTCTTGGCAGAAGTGGCCTTTAGGCAAAGAAAAAGCCCATACCTCGACCACTGACAGAGTTTCAGAGTATCCGTAAATGGATAAAAACAGGATTGTCTTATCTTGCCAAGACAGGGTTGGACAGTTCTACAAAAAGTTCCTTGCCTTTGAAAAATGTTATGTCAGTTGTGATAGGCCTTAGCCAAAGTTGGTTGCCTCAACATTGCAAAACGAAACTTTGGGTGACTGCCCAGGTAGTTAGTTGTCTCTGTCATTTGTTGCACATTTTGGAAGTTTCTTGTTTGTACTTCCTGGTTGCTTAAGTAATATTACTTCCCTTCTCAGATCTTTGATGGGGTTGAAGATTAGATAATTGTAGTTACCCTCTACATTATTTAGACTCCTTGAAATAGAATGCTTAGTAAAACTTTTGTTATATGTTTCTTCTTAATATTGTTTGTAATTTTATATTTATTATTTGTTCCTGTTGAATATAGTTGTATTTGGTTTGGTTCTGTCTTATTTAGACAAAAGGGGGAGATGAAGGGGAAGCCTAGCCAAAAACCTTGTTTTGTAAGGCGTGTCCCCCTTGGTCTAAAGGCGTGTCCCTCTTAGGCGTGTCCCCCTTAGGCGTGTCCCCCTTAGGCTAATATTGACTTATAAAATCTTGCGGGCCTGCGGCCCACCTGCTCTTTGTTTTCCTGCCCTCCTGGCTGGAACCTTGGATTTGTAAGTTCCCTTTCCTTTCCTTTATTAAAACTGACTTATATATATTAAAGCTTGTCTGGTGAATCATAACTGCCGATCAACCACGCACCTTCATTCTAGTAATGTTTTCCTTACATATGTGGATGCTTTTATATTAGGGGCATATATATTCAGGATAGAGACTTCCTCCTGATGAATTCTTCCTGTTATGAGTATAAAATATCCATCTCTATCTCTTCTGAATGATTTTAGCTTGAAATCAATTTTGTTAGATATTATTATAGCCACACCCACTTGTTTCTTTGGTCCATTTGATTGGAAAACCTTTTCCCTATTCTTTACTCTGAGGTAGTGTCTGTCTTTGAGGTTGAGGTGTGTTTCTTGTAAACATCAGAATGTTGGATTCTGTTTTTGTATTCATTCTCTTAACCTGTGCCTTTTTTTAGTTGAATTGATTCCATTGATATTAAGTGATATTAATAACCAGTGTTTGTTAACTCGTTATTTTTTTTTTTTTTGGTGGTAGTGTTTCTGTGTTCCTCTTCTTTGAGTTGTGCTTGTGGAGGGTTGTCAGATGTCTGTTATTATGGGTGTTGTTGGCTTTTTTGTTTTGTGGTTTTCCTTCTAATATTTTCTGTAAGGCTGGGTTTATGGCTACATATTATTTAAATCTGTTTTTGTCCTGGAATATCTTATTTTCTCCATCGATGGTGAATGCAAACTTTGCTGGGTTTAGTAGTCTGGGCTTGCATTCATGTCCTCTTAATGTCTGCAGCACATCTATCCAAGACCTTCTGGCTTTCATCGTTTCCATTGAGAAGCCAGGTGTAATTATGATTGGTTTCCCTTTATATGTTACTTGATCTTTTTTCTTAGCAGCTCTTAATATTCTTTCTTTCTTCCGTATGTTTTGTGTTTTGATTATTATATGGTGAGGGGATTTTTTTGATCTAGTCTATTTGGTGTTCTGTATGCTTCTTGTACCTTCATAGGAATATTCTTCTTTAGGTTGGGAAAGTTTTCTTTTCTTTTTTTTTTTTTTTTTTTTTTTTTTTTTTTTTTGGTTTTTCGAGACAGGGTTTCTCTGCAGCTTTTTTAGAGCCTGTCCTGGAGCTAGCTCTTGTAGACCAGGCTGGTCTCGAACTCACAGAGATCCGCCTGCCTCTGCCTCCCGAGTGCTGGGATTAAAGGCGTGCGCCACCGCCGCCCGGCTTGGGAAAGTTTTCTTATATAATTTTGTTTAATATATTTTCTGGGCCTTTGAGCAGTAATTCTTCTCCTTCTACCCTTAATATTCTTAGGTTTGGTCTTTACATGGTGTCCCAGATTTCCTGGATGTTTTGTGTTAAGAATTTGTTGGATTTGTTATTTTCTTTAATCAATGAGTTTATTTCCTCTATAGTATCTTCAGCATCTGAGATTCCTTCTTCTATCTCTTCTATTATGTTAGTTATACTTGTCTCTGTAATTTCTGTTCCTTTACCCAGATTTTCCATAACCAGCCTTCCCTTGGTTTGTGTTTTCTTGATTACCACCATTTCATTCTTCAAGTCCTGAACTGTTTCCATTACCTGTTTGATTGCTTTTTCTTGGTATCCTTGTGTATCTTTGAGAGATTTATTCATTTTTTCTACCCTTTTGTTTGTCTTCTCTTTTTCTTTAAAGCAGTTTTTCACATCCTGTTTAAGGTCCTCTATTATTTTCATGTTATGTTTAAAGTTGATTTTTTTTCCTACTTCTTCTGGAATAGGGTGTTCAAGTCTTATTATTGCATGTTCCCTGGATTCTGGTGTTGTCATGATGACTTTCAGGATGTTGGAGGAATTCTTGCATTGGTGCCTGCCCATTTCTTCTTTCAAATGCAGCCAGGAGAGTCTTGGTGTCTTGGTCCAATCAATGCTATGACTGACTCTCTGTGTGGATCTTCTCAGTGAAGGAGCAGGAACTGCCTCTGAGCCAAGGAACTCACAGACAATAGGGCAGGCTTGAGGGAGGCAGGGTCATGTGGAACAAGAATCCCCTTCAGCAGGAGCTAGAGGGACATTGTGCTCCTTTCCCAGACCATCTGCAACCCCCCTGGATGGGGCCCAGTTACCAGTCTTAATGGTTCCCTCAGCATAGGGACAGGGACTCCTGGAAGTCCAAGGACCCCACAGACAAAAGGGCAAACTTGGGGGGAGGGGAGGGTCATGTGGTACAAAGAAGCCCCAGCAGCAGGAGCTGGAGGTATCCTGTACTTCCTTCCGGAGGGCAGGTGCACACTCACCACTCTGGGTGGATAGCTACAGTGCAGGATCAGGAACTGTTCCTGGGCCAAGGACTTTGCAGACCATAGGGCAGGCTTCCTTCTTTGGATATTTAAATTAAGTAAATCCATACTTACTAAGACCAAAATTCTATTTGCTTTTATCCAACCTTTGAAGTTTCATACACGATTAAAATAAATTACTTCGTCTTTAAAACTGTTGAATATTTTTTCAATACTCAATGTTTGGAGGCTGCTGAGAGGAGGACAGTTGTTTGGTGCTTGGTTTTCAAGACCATCCCTGATTCAGATCTGGCAGCTTCAGTAAGTAGCCTGGTTGCTTGATAAGAAAGGGCATGTTTATCCCAGAGGAATTTGTGCTAGGGACAGATACCACCATGGAGCTCTCAATATGGAATGATTCTCTGGCATGACCAGTCAGTGACCTGGTGTTAGTTTAACTATATTCAATGACATACATAATATAAAGGGCCATATATTATTATTACCCACATAGATAATTATCCTGGCTATGAATTTACCCTTCCTCCATGTAGTGCTTGCTTCAGTTAAAATTAGCTAGCATCTGTGAGCTCACAGAATGCCTTATCTTATCTTTGTGTCATTCCACACAGCATTTTGTCTGACAAAAGAAAACACTTTCTGGCCAAAAAAGTTTTGGAGTGGACCCCTGATAATATTATCCACTATCATTAGGCAACTGGCTTTACCAAAAAAACTCCAAAGGATTGTCTCATCTTTAGGCAAGTTCAACAGTCATTTCTCTGTGGGTTCTACATGTCCTGTTCATACAGAATAGCATCAATCACTCCACACAGGACCAGTCTTTTGCCCAAATAACTAGCAAACTCCATGATGAACCTCTTCGATGCCCATCTTTCTCTTGAACTATACTGGTGCTACCAGGAGTGGATGTGTCTCATTGTCATGATATGTCCTAAATTATCAAAACATTTTAAATGGCATATTCTGTAGTCTCTGAAAGGTTTGAAGAATTCCTATCAATCTGAAATATATCACTGCATATCTAGAATACCTAACTAATATAACTACAAGCTTGAGTATTATAGATGACTCTCTATTCACCTATATTTCTTAATTATATATTACATTTTAAATGATCTGCTCAAACACAATACCTTAATTAAGAGCAGTCATAGACATATAATAAAACTGACCTTAAATTTGTATCAATAATCCAAGATTCATACCAATGCAAATCTATAGCATATCCCCCTGTAAATGTAAAGAATCATTCATAAACAAGCTTTTATGGAATTTGGACATAGTTCTCGCCAAGCTTTTTCTTGTTGTTTATTGGGAAAAGTATTTTTGGGGTGTGTTCGCAGAGACTTTTCAAGGGAGGTCTTTGTTCATCAAACCACATTAGTCTGGAAGAAATCCATAGGTTCTCATCTTCTGTGGAAACAAAAGAAAAATCTCTTTTCCAAAGCAACATATTCTTTTTTTTTTGTTTCCAGTTTATTTATTTTTTATTAAAAATTGCCATCTCCTCCCCTCCTCCTCCCCCTTCCCTCCCCTCCCCTCCACCCATACCCCCACTCCCTTCCTCTCCAGGCCAAAGAGCCATCAGGGTTCTCTACACTATGTTGAGTCCAAGGTCCTCCCAACTCCCTCCAGGTCCAGGAAGGTGAGCAACCAAACTGACAAGGCTCACACAGAGCCCATCCATATCTTAGAGACCAAGCCCATCGCCATTGTCCTTGGCTTCTCAGTCAGCCTCCACCATCAGCCACTTTCAGAGAGTCCGATTTGGTCGCATGTTCCATCAGTCCCATTCCAAGTGGACTTGGTGGTCTCCCATTAGTTCTGTCCTGCCGTCTCAGTGGGTGAACACATCCCTCATATTCTTAACAAAAATTCTGAAGTCAAGATATCTTTAAAGTATATATGTTGATTACTTAACTCCTTTACAGGCAAAATATTAAAAGAAAACACAATAATATATATAATCCAGAGTCTTGTATTTTCCATCTTTATGTGGCTTATTTTTTATTGCTTTTTATACAAGTTTAATATTTATTTTATTATCTTTTGTACTCTTTCTCTTTAAAGACCTTGTTTTATATCTTTTATAAACCATTTACTTCCTTTCATAACTTTGTATACTCATTTTCTTCTCTCTTCCAAGCCTACATACATTTATCCAACACTGCATGGTGTGTGACAATGGCCTGTATTATTTCAATTATATTTTAAATAAATGGTGAATGGCCAGTAGCCAAGCAGGAAATATAGACAGGGCAACCAGACAGGAAGTAGAGGTGGGTCAAGGAGAATAGGAGAATTCTGGGAAGAGGAAATCTTAGTGTGCAGTCGTGACCTAGCTGCAGAAGAAGCAAGATGTGAATTCCTTGCTGAAAAAGGTACTGAGCCATGTGGCTAACACAGATAAGAATAATGGGCTGATACAAGTTATAAGAGTTAATAAGAAGCCTGAGCTAATTGTCCAATCAGTTTATAATTAATGTAGACCTCTATGTGATTTCTTTGGGACTTAACAACTATGTTAACTTGGCAGGACAAAACCCCTCAGTCAATAACTGTGACCCATTTAGAGGTCTTTTCCAGATGAATTTGTTTTATTGTGTATCTGTAATCTTTTTTTGACAAGAACAGTTTCTTAAAATGCTAAGTACTTAAAAATCTAAGAGACAGCATTGTTAGGGCAAATACAGCCTGTCTGCTTCTTCTGCCTACTTCAACATGGCTGATGGTCATTCATTGCCTCTGAGACTGCCAGGTGGGTGCAGTCCTCACCAACTTAACTCTAATCACCAGTTGGCCCATGCTACCACCAAGAAGCTTGCAGCACACTGCTCACAAAACACATTTAAATGCTCAGCCTCCTGAAAGAACAAGAGTTTACTCTGACAGCATGGCACAAAAAGCCACCATTTCAAAGCCACGTGGCTTTTCTTCCTGCTACTGCTGAATCATTAAAACCTCTCTAAAGGGGGCTGCGGCAAGCCACCAGCTGAAAAAAAAATTGCAGCTAAACTTTATGTTTTGTGTCTAGAGTTTTGTTTCAAGCTTTCTCAGGTTTAATGTGGATATAGTTGACTATGTTTGAGTGCCAGTTTGTTGTAGGAGGCCGCTTGTTTATTTCCCAGCTGACTGGCTCCTCAGATCCAAAAATAATGAAACAGATACTATATTATTTAAATCACTACTTGGTCCATTAACTCTTGCTAATTATTTGCTAACTCATGCAACTTAATTTAACCAATCTTCATTACTCTCTGCACCACTAAGAGGTTATGGCCTGTGAGTAAAGTTTCAGTGTGTCTGTCTCTGGTAGCAGCTCCATGGCTTCTCTATGACTCTGCCTTCTTTTTCTCAGCATTCAGTTTAGTTTTCCTCACCTAGCTATGTTCTACCCTATCAGGACAAGCTAGTTTTCTTTATTTGTTAGTGGTAATCAGAGCATGAAGAGTGGAATTCCACATTAGGTATGTATTATTCTCCCAAAGTACCAAACCCCACTGAAGTGCATGATGAGGGTTGAGGGGAATACAGAATTGGTTTTAGAGGAAGATAGTTATAATTACCAGTAAAATCCATTTTGAAGTTATGAAGACTAAAAGCAGCATAAGTTTTTTTGTCCTATTTTGTTTAATATCATGTTTGTGCTTATGTGCACATATATTAAACTAATATTTTTTCTTTAATTTCTAATCATGGAATGTAGTGTTGATTGAGATAACAATGGTTAACAATTTTAAATTTATATTATTATATTTGTTATAAAACACTAAAAGACTGCATATTCCTTGAGAAATTTTGCCACCTATTTTAAAAACTAAATACTGTCTTTATGGTTATATATTCTCAAATTTTCTTTATTTTTATTCCAATATGCACTGGAATAATTGCCTAAGCCTTTTTTTCAGAAATTCAAAAAAGTTAATGGATATATTTATAATAGTTACTTTTAAACATTTACTCACATATACTTGTCATTGTGTATTTACTTTATTAAATTATTTTGAATTCTTTTTTCAAAAAGTACTGCATTTTAATATGTGAATATATTTTCTCTTTTGTATTTTAATTTATATCAGTCAATTGCTTTTAAATATTTATAACTTGATTTGTCCCTTTTGGGCATTGGTAACATTCAGCCATTTTGGTTGGTCTACTTCTTGTGAGGTCATCTCCCTCAAAATTCTATTGTCATGGGAGCCTTCATGCACAATCAGTAATGCCAAGCAGTCCAGTCTGGTAGTTTATCTTTTCCAGGTCAGATATTTTTTAATGTTTCTTGTCATTTTTTTTTTTTTACTTTTAAGGATTTTAGAAGATTATGCAGAGGTTTGAGGCAACTGTTTAGTTTATGTCTTCTGAGTGTGGTTCCTTTTATAATTCATTGTAATTGTTTGGTATGTTTTTCAGTAGTCTTTCATGCCTTCTTCTAAATCTATGATTATTACTCTTTCTTAATTACTCTGTCCTTATCATTTCTTTCACAATATATTTAATAGCCAGTTAGGAGAATAGATTATTTTCTGATTCTGTTAAGATTTATTATCTTAAATGAAAACCACTGGAGTTACTTGGGTATGTGGCAGCCATCTTAGTACTGTTTCTCATTGTGATGGCATAATGTTTTTCAAATTCATACTTTTTGCTAGTTATTTTCACATGAACAGACTTTCTTTAATATCCTTGCCATTTATTTTCTCATAATTTTATATTCTTGAGTTTGTGTTAGTATTCAGTATTAATCTAGGTCAACTTTAGTACCCTATATGTGTATATCTGTCAGACTCTACTGTAAAGCCAGATTACTCTTAGTCCTCAATTGTTCTGTCAATCATGTTAGAATCAGTGTTTCCAGTATACCATAAATGAACAGATATTTTACTACCAAGTAGATTTTCACTTTCTTATTAGAATTAATGGTCTCTTTGTGTATTTCAATTTATACTTGAATGACTATTCTCATAGAAGATTCTACAAATACTGATTTCCTTAATTTCATTATTCTAATATACAGCATAACAATTTATTTTAATCTTCTTTTGTCATTTTTTATTGTTTGATTATAGAATACATTTTCATATATCTTTTAATTTCTGTCAACACACCTTGAATGTTACTATTTTATTATTTACATATTCTAAATAATTTTTATTACATAATACCTTTTAATTAATTTTCTTTGTGTATGTTTTCAATTGTTATTTTTGATAAAATGAAACACTTATAGATATAATTAATTTATGAGATTCATTCAATTCTAATATTCAGAGCATGTATCTACTTTAGATAGTCTTATTCATGATAAAAATTGATTTCCTCAGAATTCAAAATAACCTTGGTAAGTCACCTGTAAATTGTGGGAATCATCTTAGATCTGAATAATCTCATAACTTATCCATAACAGGTCATATATTTTCTTCTTTAAATTTAATTTTTTACATGTAATTTATATATGTACCTTCATATTTTGAGCAGTTTTGCTTTGATAAATATTAACTTCCCTTGTTATTTTTATATTAATCCCTATCCTGATCATATTATTATATATATAAATATTATTCATACTAGCATTACTGTCACTATTATTTTACCATTTTATTACATAGATTTCTTCTGCATATAAATACATTAATATTCATATATAATTATTCAATTTTCATTTATTCTCTGAGTAAATTGTATCTTTACTATTGTAGCATGAACTAATATCATGTGAGCATATTCAAACTTTTGTTAAGTTATCTTATGTGCCACATCACAAAAATTCATTTTTGTAATTTCTCCATTTCCTGGTATCATGTATATTAACTTTATTAGGGTATATTTAGTCATGAAACTTTAGCACAATGTAATATATTTAATGTAATTTACATGTAAATATTTACATACAATGTAATTTACATGTAAATATTTAATATATAAAATAAATAATATATTATTAAGAATTTATCAAAGTGTTCTAAGTAACTTTGTACCAGTTTATACAGTGCTTTAAAGATAATTTGCACCTATGTGACTGTTAATTTCACCATTTACAAGGGAATCACTTACACACCTATAAACAAATGTGCACATAGAGTAGTTTGTATATATAATCAGGATTATGTTTGTTGGAAAATTTCAAATTCAGTTGAGAGATGTTCTTTTTCATTTAACCAACTTTATGTTAATTCTATAATCAAAATACCTGTTCAATAATCAACTTTTTGATAGTGTTCATATTAAGTTACCTCACTATAGGGTTCTATAATACTTGCCTAATTCGCTGAGGGAGATTGTGAAGCATGTCATTTTTTCACAATGCCAAAACTTAATATTGAATACCAAAATGTTATAGTATCATTTTAAGTATTTGAATAAAAACTAAATGAATTTTTAAATTGGTGATGAATTTGCAAATAAATACACCATTTGTTGTACAATGTGACTTCTACCTAGAAAAAAGTCTATATTAGTTTTTGTTTTTTGCCACATGGTAAAATTTTATTATGTGAGATTATCTGTTGTTTTCTACAAAAAGCAGCATACTCAATCATTTCTGTTGAGTTCAAAGGAAATTCTTATATATTTTTATGTCAATAGCATTATGTGGAGACATTTTATTGTAAATTTGTCATATATTATGAAATATATATGACAGAAAGACAGTAGGTAGAGATAATATCAATTTCAGTTTATGGTTTATCTTTCATAAGAGGGTCATATTTTTAAAAGTACTGAAACACTCTTAAGTTTATAATAATGGAAGTCTACTATTTTATTTTCAGCTTTTCACTTCATGCTAAGGCAAATCAGCAGTTCCATGAAGCTATCATCACCTACTATATTGTAAGCTTAAAAGGTGAGTTTATGCTTTCATAAATTATCATCAAAGAACACTTGCAAAGTGAATGAGAAGAAATGGTAAGTTTAAAAAATCATTTGAAAGATCATTTTGTTGCTATTCTGTTCAAAACTTATTTCAGAATTGAGAAATGTATAGTAAAATCAATATCATATATTTTAAGTGGATTAAGCATGACAAAATATCACATAGATTTATCTGTCTGCATTGTGCAGCACTTTGTAGAATCATAATGCACAATAATGCACTTAGCTTCTTTTGCAACTTCATAACATCAAAATGTTCCTTATTGAGAAAAAATATTGATTGCAAAATATATGTTTAAATTTATCTTTACCCTTCTGTGTGAATGATAAGTACATAACATTTTTTACTAATGTTTTTCATGAAAACATAGTACTTCAATAAGGGCTTGAATAATTTATAATATAATTATTTATATAGACTAAGAATATTTTATAAGATGTGAGCATAAATTTCATATTCTTTTGTACTGAGAATACTACTACTACTACTACTATTATTATTATTATTATTATTATTATTATACATCTGACTACAGTTTCCTCTTTCTCCCTTCCTCCCAATCCCTCCCTGCAACCTCTCCTTTGCTTCCCTGATGTCACTCCTCCTTGGTTTCCCTTCCAAAAAGAATAAGCCTCCCACGAGAGTAACCAAATATGGCACATCAAGATGCAGTAAAACTAGGCACCTTCCCTCCTATTAAGTCTGGACAGGGAAGCCCAGTATGAGGAAAAGGGTACCAAAAGCTGACAAAGGTGTCAGAGACAACCCTGTCTCTCACTGTTAGGAGTCCCAAAAGACAAAGCTACACAACTGTTACATATGCAGAGGGCTTAGGTCAGTTCCTTACAGATTTTCTGTTAGTCAGTTCAGTCTCTGTGAGCCTCTATAAGTCTAGGTTAGTTGATGTCTGCTTTCTTGTGATATTCTTGACTCCTCTGGCTCACACACCCATTTTTCCATTCTTACAAAGAGTTTTCCAAGCTCCACCTAATTTTTGGTTGTGAGTCTCTGCGTCTGTTTGCATCAGTTGTTAGAAGAAGCCTTTGTGAAATTGAGCTAGGCACCAGTCTATGAGTATAGCAGAAAAACTTTAGAAATTATTTCATTGCCTTTTTTTCCAGTTGTGTTTGGTTCTATCGTAGGTCTCTGGGCTATGGAGACTCTGGTTTCTTGCCCTCCAGGTAATGTCAACAGTGTGTTCCCTCTCATGATATGGGTCTCAGGCTGTACCAGTCATTGATTGGCCATTTCCACAATTTTTCCACCACAGCACATCTTGTAGACAGGATAAATAGTAGGTTGAAGTTTTTGTAGCTGAGTTGATGTTCTAATCCCTCACTGAAAGTCTTGCCTGATTACAGGAGATGGCCACTTCAGGATCTATTATCCTCCTCCCCACACTGATAGGAGTGTTAGCTAGGGTCACCCTCATTGATTCAGAAGATTATCCATTGCACTTTGTTACTAGGTTTCTATCATCTCTCCGCCAAGCCCCACCATTTTCAGTTGTCTCTCTCAGTATTCTTATTTCTCCCTCCACCCGATCCCTCCTGTTCTGATCACCCCCTACATATATACAGACATGCTCCAAGCCACTCTGTAGTAGGAGGCCACTAGTTAGTTCCTGGCCACTTAGCCCACAAATAATCACACAGAATCTGTATTAATTAAATCACTGCTTGGCCCATTAGCTTTAGCTTCTTATTGGTTAACTCTTACATATTAATTTATCCCATTTCTATTAATTTGTGTATCACCATGTAGCTGTGGCTTACTGGCTAAAGTTCCAGTGTCTGTCTCCAGTGGAGCTACATGGCTTCTCTCTGACTCTGCTCTTCTTCCTCCCAGTATTCAGCTTAGTTTTCCCCTCCTAAGTTCTGCCATGCTATAGGTCCAAAGCAGTTTCTTTATTCGTTAATGGTAATCACAGCATACAGAGGGAAATCCCACATCATCACTTGAGATGTCTATTCCAGTTCCCATTCATAGAGAGATTTATACATCTAACCCCCAGACATTTTTCTGTCAGTTTCTTTGGGTCTGTGGTTTTAGCCAGCTTATCCTTTACTTTACAGCTAATATCCACTTATGAGTGAGTACATATTTAATGATTGTATTTCTGGGTCTGGGTTAATTCACTCAGGATAATATTTTTTTTTAATTTCACCTATTTGCCTAAAATTTTCATGGTGTCATTTATTTTAACAGCTGAGTAATATTTCATTGTGTAAATTCACCACAGTTTCTTTACCTATTCTTCAGTTGAAGGACATAAAGATTGTTTCAATTAGGATATTATGAACAAAGCTGCCATAAATATAGTATAGCAAGTATCCTTGTGGTAGGATATAGTATATTTTGGGCATATGGCAAGGAATAGTATTGCTGGGTATTGGGGTAGATTGATTCCTAATTTTCTGAGAAATTACCATATTGAATTCCAAAGTGGTTGTACAAGTTTTCACTCCCACCAGCAATAAAAGAATATTCTCTCTTTTCCATATCATTGCTGGCATGAGCTGTTACCTGTGGTTTTTATCTTAGCAATCTGGCACCTATAAGATCAAATTCAAAGAAATTTTGATTTGCATTTTTCTGATGGCTAAAGACAGTGATAATTTCTTCACGTTTCTTGGCCATTTGAGGAATCTTCCATTGAGAATTCTCTGTTTAGATCTGTACCACACTTATTAATTGGATCATTTGAGAATTTTTGATATTTAGTTTCTTGAGTTATCTATATATTTTAGATATTAACACTGTCAGATGTGAGGATGGTGAAAATATTCTTATTCTATAGGATGCAATTTTGTCCCGTTGACAGTGTCCCTTGCCTTACAGAAGCTTTTCAGTTTCATGAGGTACCCACTTATTAAGGGTAGAACTTTGTGCCTATGCTAATGGGATTCTGTCCAGGGAGTTGTCTACTTTGCCAATGCCTTCGAGGTGATTTCCTACGTTCTCTTCAATCAGGTTCGGAATATCTGGCTTTATATTCAGGTTGTTGATCCACTTGGATTTGAGTTTTGTGTAGGGTGATGGTTATGGATCTATTTGTATTCTACCCAATGACACTGAGTTAATTCAATTCCTTTTATTGATGTTGGGTTCTTTTTTCTATTATATCTTTCCAGTTTTTTTGTCAAAAATCAGGTGTAAATAGGTGTGTTGACTTAAGTGTGTTTTTTTTTTATTCTATTCCATTGATCACTCACTCTCCTTTGTATGTCAATACCATGTGGTATGTATTACTATAGCTCTGTAGTATAGCTAAACATCAGGGATAGTGATATCTCCAGAAATTTTTTTTTATTGTGCAGGATTGTTTTTATATATCCTGTAGTCATTTTTCATATGAAGTTGAATATTTCTCTTTCTTCATATGAAGTTGAATATTTCTCTTTCTTCATCTGTAAAGCATTGTGTTGAGATTTTGATGGGAATTAACTTGAATTTGTAGATTACATGTGGTATGATCACCATTTTTACTATGGGAATCCTACTGATCTATGAGCAGATATAAAGACCCACAGCAGAGCTCAGGGAACCACACAGAAAAGTGGAAAAAAATGACTGTAAGAGACAGGTGGGTTGAGGATATCAGGAGAACACAGTTTAGAAAATCAAGTAAGTAGGGGTCATAAGGGCTCTCAGAGATGGAAGAAGTATTCAGGAGCCTGCATGTGTCTGCAATAGATCCTCTGCATACATGATGTGGTTGTTTAACTTTGGGTTTTCTTGAAGTCTTAATGATGGGAGTAGAGGTGACTGTCTCTTGTACCTGCCCATATTTTCCTATTTGTTCCATCAAAGTCTTGAAATTCTTGTCATACAAGTCTTTCACTTGCTTGGTTAGAGTTACCACAAGATATTTTGTATTATTTGTGGTTATGGTGAAGGGTGCTATTTCCCTGATTTCTTCTCAGCCCTTTTGTCATTTGCATATATGAGGCTACTGATTTATTTCTCTGATTTCTCTCTCAGCCCTTTTGTCATTTATATATAGAAAGGCTACTGATTTTTCTGAGTTTATCTTATATGCAGCCACATTTCTGAAAGTATCTATCAGCTGAAAGGGTTCACTGGTAGATTTTTTTTGGGGGGTTGCTTATATATACTATCCTATCATCTATGAATAGTGATACTTTGACTTCTTCACTTCCAGTTTATATTCCCTTGATCTTTAGTTAACTTATTGTTCTAGCTAGAACATTAAGTTCTGTATAGAATAGATATGGAGAGAGTGGACAAACTTGTCTTGATTCTGTGTTTAGAAGAATTGTTTGTATTTCTCTCATTTAATTTGATGTTGACTATAGTTCTAGTATATATTGTCTTTATTATGTTTGGATATTTTTGTTATATCCCTGACCCTGACAAGTCTTTTATCATAAAGGGGAAATGGGATTTTGTCAAAGGCTTTTTCAGAATCTAAGGAGATGTTCATGTAATTTTATTTTTTCAGTTTGTTTATATAGTGGATTATATTGACTAATTTCCATATGTCAAAACTTCCCTACATCTCTTAGATGAAGCCTACTTGATCATGGTGTATGATCTTTTTGATGTGTTTTTGAATTTGGTTTGCAAATAATTTATTGAGTGTTTTTGTATAATATTGACTAGCCCTGGTTTTGTTTGTTTGTTTGTTTGTTTGTTTGTTTGGAAGAATTTTAATGACTGCTTCTATTTCCTCAGGGTTTATACATCATTTAGATTGCTTATCTGCTATCAAGAGAACTGTTCATTTCTTTTAGATTTTTCAAATATGTGGAGTACAGGTTTTTGAATTATGACCCAATGATTCTCTGTATTTCTTTGGTGTCTGTTTCTATGTGTCCTCTTTCTTTTCTGAATTTGTTAATTTGAATTTTATCTATATGTCTTTTATTTAGTTTGGATAAGGGTTGTCTATCTTGCTTATTTTCTTAAGAATCCATCTCTTTGTTTCATTGATTCTTTGTATTGTTCTCTTTGTCTATTTTCTTATCCAAACCACACTTTGGTTATTTCCTGCCATCTAAAACTCTTAGCTATATTTGCTTCTTTTTTCTCTAGAGCGTTCAGGTGTGCTGTATGAGATCTCTCCAGTTTCTGTATGCAGACCCTTATTGTTATGAATATTTTCCTCTTGGCACTGCTTTCATTATAACACATAAGTTTGGAAATGTGCATTAATTTTCATTGAATTCTAGGAAGTCTTAAATTTCTTTATTTCTGCCTTTGCACAGTAGTCATTCAGAACAGAGTTGTTCAGGTTTCATTAGTTTGTAGTAATCCATGGTGGTCTGATAGGATGCAGTTTTTTAAATTTCTTTTTTCAGTTGAGATTTGCTTTGTCACTGTGTATGTGGTCACAGTTGGACACTACTCCATGAGGTGCCGAGAAGAAAGTATAATCTTTTGTGTTTGAGTAAAATGTTCTGTAGGTGTCTGTTAGGTACATTTGTTTCAAAACATCTGTTAGCTCCAGTATATCTCACTTGTGTTATTGTCTAGATGATCTGTCCTTTGGTTAAAGTGGGATGTTAAAGTCTTTGACTATCAATGTGTGAGAGTCAAGTATGATTTAAGTTTCAGCCATACTTCCTTGAAAAACATGGGTGGCTTTGCATTTTGAGCATAGATATTATGAATTGAAAAATTATCTTGTTTGATTTTTCCTTTGATGAACATGAACTGTTCTCCATCTCTTTTGATTACCTTTGGTTTGATATCTATTTTGTTTGGTATGATAATGGATACTCCTGCTTTTTTCTTAGGTCCATTTCCTTGGAAAATCTTTTCCCAAACTTTTCCTCTGAAGTAATATTTATCTTTGATGTTGATTTGTATTTTTCATATGGAGCAGAAGGATGGATCCTGTTTTCACATCCATTGTGTTAATTTGTGTATTTTTATTGGGGAATTGAGTCCTGTGATACTGAGAGACATTAATGGCCAATTATTTCTGCTTCCTGTTACTATGTTGTTGGTGGTAATGGTGGAAGTGTGTATGTGTGTGTGTGTGTTTCCTTTTTTAGGGTTTTATTGTTGTGAGATTATTTATTGTCTGTATTTTTGTGGATGTAGTTAACCTCCTTGAGTTTGAGTTTTCCTTTTAGTACCCTCTGTAGGGATAAATTTATGTATATATTTCTAAATTTGATTTTTTATGGACTATCTTGTTTTCTACTTCTATAGTAACTAAGTTTTATTGGGTATAGGACAATGGGCTGGCATATATGTTCTCTTAGAGTCTTTAGAACATCTGTCCACCCTCTTCAGGTGTTTAAAATCTCCATTGAGATGTTGGTTATATACGTCTCATATGTCTTCCTTTATATGTAACTTGGCATTTTCCCTTACAGCTTTTAATATTTTCTTTGTTCTGTATGTTTTAATTATTATATGGCAAAAGGGCTTTCTTTTCTTGTCCATTCTCTTTGGTGTTATGCAAGTTTTTTATACCATTAAAAGCCTGCCTTTAGGTCAGATTTTTTTCCAAAAATTTTTAAAAATAATTTTCTGGGCCTTCTCATTCTATTATTCCTATTTTTCTTAGGTTTGGTATTTTTATGGTTTCCCAGATTTCCTAGATGCTTTGTGTCAGGCGTTTTTTGGATTTTACGTATTTGACAGATATATCTACTTTTTCTATTGTATCTTCAAAGCCTGAGAATATCTCTTCTATCTCTTGTATTTTGTTGTTGATAACTTGACTCTGTAGTTCCTGTTCCTTTACCTAGATTGTCCATTCCCAGAATTTCATTAATTTGTGTTTTCTTTATTGCTTTTATTTTTATTTTAATTTCATGAACAGTTTTTATTCATTTCCTTCAATTGGTTGTCTTTTTCTTGGCTTTCTTTAATGTATCCATTAGTTTCTACTTTTTTGTCTTTTTCTCAATTTATTTAGGGATTTATGCATTTCCTCTCAAGGAACCCTCTCTCAGCTTTATAAAATTGGTTTTAATGTCATTTACTTTTGTTTCAGTTATGCTGGAACAGTCAGGAATTGCTTTGTTTGAGTTGATGGGCTTGGATGGTGATATATTGCCCTGGCTGTTGTTGATTTTGTTCTTATACTGGCACTTAAGCATCTGGGTTTGGGATGATTATAGCTTTGGATGCCTATTTCTGGGTTTGTCTTTGTTGGACGGGTGTTTTATTTCCTTGGTTTCTGTTTCCTCTTTGGTTTTCTGGCCTGAGTAACCTGTTACTGAATAGAGTTATCTCTGCATAAGTTCGGAACTGAAGATCTGATGGTTGGTGTGGCCCCTGATTGAGCAGTAAGCTTTTGCCCAAGTTATGGCCTGCAGTTATGACATCCAAATTAGCCTCTTGTTTACTTGTAGGTCTTCTTGGATTCAGGGTGCCAGTGTACCCTCTGTGGATCTGATGGCTGATGTAGCCTCTGGTGGAACATGGGGCTTCTATTTGAGGTAAACCTAGGTGGGATAATGTAATGAGGTGAAGAAAGATTATTAGTATTTGGCTAGGTAGGTTGTTGGGTAGTGTTTGTGATCCAGGAGTGTGAGTCTTACCTGAAGATCTGGGTGATGGCCTGGCCTCTGATGGAACAGTAGGTTTGGTAATGTAATTTTTTTTAGTGTTCTTTGGGATCAAACCTTGGAAATAATGACAGCTGTGTAAATGGAATATCATTGAGCTGCATATCAGCTAGAAAATGTTCCAAAAAAGTTGTGTGAAGGAAACTGTAAAACATAATTTGTATATATGACCAAAAAGATTCAAAAAAGATACTCATGGGTTAAACAATATTATTTCCTACAATTTAACATATGAAGGTTCTAATTCATAATCCAGTTATTTTTCCTAAAGATAGTTTTTGTTTGTAAAATCTTCTACACAGAAAGTTTGTGGAAAAAAATAGGATCATACATTTATATGAGGCAAGAAGAAAGGATGCTCGTTTCTACTGGTATCTGGAAACACATCAATGAAGTAAAATAATTTAGGCTGGAGAGATGGTTCTGTGTTTAAGAGCACTTGTTCCTCTTTAGAGGACTTGGGATCAGTACACATGGTTGCTGAAAACCATCTGTGATTCCAGATCACTTGTCTAATATCCTCTTATGACCTCTATGGGGACTGTATGCACATGGTACATAGTCACATATATTGGCAAAATATTTAGTCACATGATTTTTAAGTAACTAAATTTTAATAGAAAATTAAAACAAGATGAAATCCACAGGATAAAATGCTCTTATTGGAGGGAAGGTGAGGGGGAAATTAGGAGGAAGAGAGGGAGTCGAAGCTATAATCAGGATAATTTTTATGAAAGAAAACTATTTTCAATAATAGAAAAAAGTGAATTTGCAATTAAGGATAAATTTCTGATAGTCTGTATGACATGAAGTTTACCTAAGGCTCTATTCTTGCCTACAGATTCTCAAAAACCGTTTAAAAACGAAACCTGATTCAGGTTAAGAAATTTGTAAGAAATAGCATCTATAACTGGGTAAGTCTTGATATTATAGGTTTATTTATGTTTATATGTATTTATGCTTACCTTTGTACAATGAAAACACCAAATATTGGCAATGTTTAACACAGATTAGTGCTTAAATATGATATCAGTTATAAATAGATATGATGTTCTGTTATAACATTATATGCCCTTTTATTCAATATTTTGAATATTGTTATGTTGCACATGTAAATGCATGCCTGCATATGCACATATATATATATATATATATATATATATATATATATATATATATATATGGATAGATATGTACACTAAAACACATTATCCACAGTCATTTTATCAGTTTGTATTTTCTTCTTTAAAGTTTTATCAGAAAAAATTTTAACAGTATCTTTGCAAAATAATGTATTGAGTAAATCACATACTTTCCTTATCCCAAACATATTCATATGTCTCCTTCTACAAATATAGTTTTACTTCATCTGTGTTTAAATGTACATATGAAATATGGACAATGTGTAACCTTGCCAAAGTTTTAAATGCTACTTTAACTATAAGTAGAGATATCATACTATAAAATTATAAACACCTTCACTCAATATTTTGGTTATTGATAACCTTATATTGACATGACAGATTATCTTGTTTTTATCACATCTTTAGTGAAAAGGTGAATATATCATTTTACAACATTTTTTTATTTTAAGATCTCTTTTGGTATGACCATCTAGATAAATCTCTCTTGATACAGTTAGACAAGTATTTCTCTTCTTAGAAATTTAGCACTTAGGTCTAAGGTTATGGTTTGCTGACATTTATTACAAAGGTCTAGAACTATTTGATCCTAGTATGCACAAGGCTTTGCAGTTTATCACTTGCATTACAAATAATCTTTTTAAAACCACAGGTAAAATGTTTACAATTATTATATATTTGTCAAGTGCTTTAAAATCTGATTCTGTCACTTGACATATACATCAGCTAAATCCCTTTCTCATTCATTCCAGTCCATTTTTAAAAAGGATTGGTGCACTGTTCAGAGTTCTCAAACTAGTGTCGACTAGTATCAATTTAAGTCCATACTAACTGAAATTAAATTGTGCTGGCCAATACTTAATATTGTTAAAACATTTATTATTTGCTAATATAATAGAAAAATGTCATACTTATAATTTTCTCAAAATTAAAAAATGTGATTTGTTTTTTTAATTCAATATGTACATTTATCTTTTTCACATCTAGCAATTATTTTCTGACTCTATGTATTCTTATTGATTTTCAGTGCCATTATACTCAATACATTATCTTATAAGCCTTTTCTTTTGATCTTTTTATCATTTTAGTGTTATCAAGAAAAAAAACCTGTAGGAGGTTTTAGCACCTAGAGCATGACACCAATCCTACTAGGCAATGCAATTACAAAAAGGAACAGACAATAGGTTTGATATTAAGTTGTCTGGCAGGAGAAGTTAAGAGTAGGAAGCACTGATAGAGTAAAATGGTTACTTGAAAATAATAATATAGGTGGTAGAGAAATAAGCAAAAGATCCAACATTTAGCCCATCCAGTGAGGATTTCTGTTAGGTAATGTTTCAGTTAAGATTTGAATATAATTTGAAAGATAGAAAAATTCACTAGAAAACTTAGCTTTCAACTATATGCTGTAGTGCAGCCCTGAATGCATAATACAATATGAGCAATACTAAATGAACTGTGTGTATCTGTGTGTGTGTGTTTAAACAATAAGAATTAAAGAAGAGGTCATGAATTTGAGAGGAAGTAGAAGGCATGAGATTAGCTGGAGTAGGAAGAAGTGGGGGAATGGGGTAAATATACCAGTCATTTATGAAATTATCTATAGGTATAGTAATTTATCCATTTCTGAGATAATTGATATAGCAGCACTTTAGTATGATCAGTAGTATGCTTTTTAAAATTTTTTTCTCCTCATAATACTTAAGATAGTAAGTGTAAGTACATAAACTATAAGTTATATTTAATAAGTGATAAGAGTTATTTAAGAATAGTATTTTAAATTTTGTTTCAGCTAAAATAGTTATATAATAACAATAATTAAGATATTAGATATTTCTTTAAATACATGCATATAAAACATGAAAGAAAGTATTAGATGCTACCTTAAAAGTTTAAAAAAGGAGATGTCAAATAGAAAAAGAAAGCTAATAGAGTAGTGTATATCTATTTGGACTACAAAAGTCAAATACATGAGACAAAGACCAAGCAAGAGATTAACTAGTTTAACAACAGCATAGTGAATTAGAAGAAAGTTGAGAGAGAAGATACAACATTTCAGTCAGTACTTATTATTACTGTGATGGAAATTGCCGAAATCTCGGCTCCCGTCTGCACTCTATGTGCTAGACCTCAGTTTGAGAGCTTCAGGAAAGGTGCTGGAGGTTGAGAACTCAGACGCAGTGACAGACTGACACACAACTCCCAATGCTGGTTCAGAAAGCCTCTCTTTATTAACACCATGTAGACTTAAATACACTGCAGTTAATAGTCAACAGGTATCCTCTGATCCTCTAAATAGGCACAGCTTCTAGTAACATATATTAGAAGGTTCTAGGAGGGAAAAGCAACTGAAGGCCAGGACTCATTAATCCCAACATCTCCCCCCTAATTTTTTTATAAAACAGAAGACCCACCTGTCTTAGGTCATCTCAGAAGAGTAAACCCTTACCCGTCTTTGGGAGGCCTCTTCCCTGTCTTAGGCGGGCCCTCTTCTGTGGAAGTTGCCTGTCTATGGAGGAATCTTCATTGTTGGTGTAGTGTTTGCAACCAGACCTTACTGGCCAACAGGGTCTGAGGGACTTGCTACATAACCATATGCTGCATTCTCATGGGTTGTCTGATCTTACATAGGATTTAAAGATGAATGCCATGACAACAGGCATTGATTGTCAACAATAGGGTCCCCAATCACCACTGGACCTAGCCTCCCATTTGGGCTATGGTATTCAACCATCCCTTTGGCTAAACAGTTACAATCTGGTGTGCTAAATGTAGCATTTCAAAGGCTATTCAAGTAGCCATTAAGTTGTTTCACCACATAAGAGGCATTAGCAATATTAACAGTTGTCATACACATGGAATAATGAACAAGACATTAGTATAGCCATATATAGCCATAAGTCCACCTGCTCCTACAATAGGGCAGTGTCTTGATTTAAATTCAAAAGTCAATTTAATGTGGACACTCAAGGCATTCTGAGTTTGGAGAGCATCATTGACTTGTCTTGCCAGTTTATCCACGGTGTCCAACACCAACGATGTTTGTGCTATTGCCAGTCCTGCAACAATGGCTGCAGCAGCAGACACCACAATGACAGCAATCACTGCAGCTATCTCTCCAGAATCTCGTTTCTCTCACTACAAGGTCATCTCAGTCTGCTTAGTCTTTTTGTTGATTGGCAGTGGTATGATGGCTGGTACCCGAACCAACAAGACAGCATTGGAGTGGTCATCCCAGAAGTCGCTCAGGCCACAGTTTCTGAAAGAACAACCAAGAATATCCTTTCCCCCAAATGTGCTATTCCATATTACAAAAAAATAAAAGAAAAATGAAAGAAAACTAAAATAGTGCCTGGGCTCTCAGGGAAATATTTCAAAAAAGAAAGATAGGAACTAAAGTAATATTCATAGCCCAAAATATGTAACAAAACATAAAGCAGTCACAAAAGAAAAGGTTTGATTAATAGAAGCCTGTTCTATTGCCATATACAAAGAACTAGCTTGGCTCATAGATCAATACAAAGGGGTTCCTTACCAAGCTTCACACAGAGCTTTCCACTTGATTGGGACTCACCAGGAGGCTCATCAAGAGAATGACACTGTCATTCTCAGGCTCATCACAGGATACTTTCTCATCATTTTCCACAGCCCGAACATATCACTCTGGTACCCAAATGGGCTTATCTGTTCCTGGAGGAAAAACACAAACAGCTCCTCTCACCCTAGCCAACAGGGGCATGGGCTCCTTCCATTGTCCTGTAAAGTCTTTCCATCGTACCCATCCTAAGGACTGAGAACTTTTATTCCAATGTCTTTCCATGGCTGAATGACCCTCACTATCCACAGTTAAAAAATTTAGAATAAACAAAATAGAAGCCAATTGTGTATTGGGAGAAAGAATATACTGCCCCCTATTTATTTTTGTGAAATACTGTTTTATTATCATATGCATTCTTTCTACTATAGCTTGTCTAGTAGGGTTATAGAGAATACCTGTAATATGTTTAATATCATTATTTACACAAAAAGTTTGAAATTTTCCACCAGTATATGCAGGACCATTATCTGTTTTAATAACATTAGGTAAGCCCATATAAGCAAAAGCCAGCAGGCAATGAGCTATCACATTTTTAATTTTCGCTCCACTATGCAACGAAGCAAAAACTACTTTAGAGCAAGTATCTACTGAAACATGCATATATTTTAGTTTTCCAGCTGAAGGTAGGTGGGTAACATCCATCTGCCAAATGTCATTTGGTTTAAGACCTTGAGAATTAACTCCAGTAATGGGTATATTATGAAAAGGAGCACAGGTGGAACATTTGGTGGTAATTTGTAAGGCAGTGGCTCTGGAGCAACCAGTATGGTGCTGCAAAGAACGAGCATTTAAGTGATATTTTTTATGGAGTTTAGAAGCCTTTTCTTTGGGGCTAGCAAATAATATTTGGGTATATGCATCTGCAAGTTGATTACCCTTGGCCAGGGTTCCAGGTAATTGAGTATGACCTCTAATATGACTCACGAAAATAGGAGCATGCCTGGACCATAATAAATATTGTAGACAACATAATTGTTCTTGTATACGGGACACAGGAGAAATATAAGGAGCAGTTTCTAAAGGAGCAATAATTTGAGACAAGTAAATACTATCAGTATATGAATTAATTGACTCATCAGGAAACATTTGTAATGCTAGAATACAGGCTATTATTTCAGCTGCTTGAGCAGAGACATTGCCAACAGGTGTTTGGGATACTAGACCCTGAGAAACTACCACAGCATTTCCTTTTGGAGAACCATCTGTAAAAACTGTTCAAGCTCCCACTAGAGGCCTAGGTTTTACTATTCGTGGAAAAATAACAGGATGATTTTTAAAGAAACTTAACAATGAATGTTGGGGATAATGGCTATCAATTATTGCATCAGTTGATAATAAATATAGAGTCCAATCATCATTATATTGCTGTAAATGTAATAATTGATCTTTATCATAGGGAAGTACATTTTGTCTGGAAATTTGTCAAAGGTTTGTATGCTCATTTTCCTAACTTTCCAAAGTAATTGCAGAACTAACTCATAATATGGTGTAACAACACGAGAAGGAGAAACAGGCATATGTACCCACATGATAGGTCCAGATTGCCAAAAAACTCCAGTTGGTGCAAAATGAGATGTTAACACTAATAATTGTATAGGCTTATCATAATCTACCCTTTGTAAATGCACCCGTTCTATACTCTGCATAAGCATTTTTAGAGCTCTTTTGGCTTCTGGAGTAAGTATTCAGGGGGATGAGGGGTCAGTATTCCCAAGTAACATGTCATATAATGGTTTAAGATCTCCAGACTTAATAGATAGTGAAGGACGTATCCATTGCACATCACCCAAAAAACATTGCCAATCATGTAAAGTCTTAAGATGAGCACAATCACACTGCAACTTCTGTGGTTTAATTTCTCCTTTTTGCAAAATATATCATAGATAAGAATATGGAGGCATGGTTTGAACCTTTTCTGGTGCAATAATCAATCCAGCAGCTGCTAGAGCTTGTTACATATCAGCAAATACATCACACACTTTTTCCAGACATTTAGCAGCCAATAAAATATCATCCATATAATGAATTATATAAAGATCAGGATTTTTTCTCTCTAATAGGATGTAGTGCTGCTGCCACATAAGATTGGCATATCAGAGGACTATTTGACATGCCCTGGGGCAATACGACCCAATGGAAGCATAATGCAGGTTCTTTAAAATTAACAGAGGGTAGGCTGAAAGCAAATTGAAAGCAATCATCAGGATGCAAAGGAATAGTAAAAAAAAGCAATCCTTTAAATCAATTACAATAAGATGCCAATCTTTGGGAATAGCTACGGGAGAGGGGAGCCCTTGCTGCAGTGGCCCCATAATTTGCATGGTTCTATTTACTGCACGAAGGTCCTGCAGCAACCTTCATTTACAAGACTTTTTCTTTACTACAAAAATAGGAGTATTCCAGGCGGACGTGGATGGCACTACATGCCCAGCGAGTAATTATTCTTGTACTAAAGCATTGGCTGCCCGCAATTTTTCTTCCATTAAGGGTCACTGTTCCACCCATACGGGGTCATCTGACAACCATGGGTGCGGGCAGTGGAACAGTGACCCGTACTAAAAATGTCCCAGCCCAGTGCGGTCCCCTGGAAGACAAGTAACCTGGTCATCAGGCGTTAATGTCCGGCCCTGATGCAAGGTGCCTAGGCCCTGGTCAGGTCGCCATCCCATAGCTTTCATCTCTGAGGTGGCTTTCCGGGGGGGATACCTTTGTAGGTTGTGTTGTTAAGACTACCCCCATCTCTGCTAAGAGATCACGTCCCCATAGATTGACAGGTAGGCCAGGAAGAACATATGGCTGGAAAAAACCTTCATGTCCTTCATCATGCCATTTCAATATCTTTGAACTTTTTTGAGGAGTTGTTTGACCTATTCCCTGCAGCCTTACAGTACCTTCTTTCAAGGGCCATGCCTTTGGCCAATATTTTAAGGACAAAACTGATACATGTGCCCCAGAATCTAAAATACCATCAAAGCCTTTTCCCTCTATAGTTATTTTAAGTTGGGGCCCTTCATTTAACTGTGCAACCCAAAAAGCAGCTGTTCCAGGTGATTCAAACTCTTGATTGCCATGGGCTCATTTATTATTGGTAACCTTGTTGGGAATCAACACTAATTGTGCTATCCGCTCACCTTGAGGAATTACCACCACCTCCTGTTGGACAGACGTCATAACTTTAATTTCCTCTAGATGGTCTGCATCTACTATCCCAGGATATATTTGGATCCCCTTTAAAATGGTACTGCTTCTGCCTAATATAAGTCCCATGGTACCCAGTGGTAAGGGCCCATATACTCCTGTAGGGAGAGCTTGCACTCCCATTTGTGGAGTTAAGACTGCTCTAGCAGAGGCACAGAGGTTCAATCCTGAGCTCCCTGGTGTGGCTCTGACAAGGTCTGCAATGCAAAAGGATTTCTCTGAGGAAGGATTTGGACATGGCCTCTTCCCGGGGTACCATTCCTGCTGTTCCGCAGTCATTGCTCCATACACTGAGGTTTTGGGGCCCTGGAGCAGGGCCCTCTGCCAGTTTCCCTGCTGTTGATTAATGATACGTGGTAGAGGTTTCCCATCTATATCCATTCTAGAAAAACAATCCTTAGCCCAATGTGATCCCCTTCTGCATTTAGGGCACAATCCAGGTTTCCTCCTTCCCTTCATTATCAGCTGTGGGCATTCCTTTCGAAAATGACCAGGAGTTCCGCAATTAAAACAATTACGGCCTCCAGCCCGCTCTCTCAATCCTCTTATGTTTCTCCAAGGTTGAATAGCTGTTGCTATAACCTGGCCTTGAATGAAATTCCCATCTATATCTCTACATATCCTGATATATTCATTTAAACTCTTTGTTTTATGAGAGCGTAATGCTTCCTTAAAGTATCTATTGGAATTTTCAAATACAAGTTGTTTTATCATAGACATGTCTGTTTCATCTCCAAATAATCTTTCCGCTACTTGTAACAGTCTATCTACATAATCTTGAAATGGTTCAGATGGTCCTTGTAAAACTTTTGACAATTGATCCCAAGCTGCTTTGTTAGGTAGGCCCTTCCAAGCTTTAGTGGCAGCTGCAGCTATTTGGGCAAATACTCCTGGATCATAAAGAATTTGTTGTTGCAAATTAACATAAATGCCAGCCCCAGTTAATATATCTAAATTACATTGATCTTGACCTGCTAGAGCATTTAACTGGGCCGTTTTCTTACAATTTTCCTGATATTCCCCTCGCCATAGGAGATAATCTCCCCCAGATAAGACAGCACGACATAGTTGCTGCCAATCACTTGGTGTTAAATTCATATCAAAGAAAGATTCTATTATGGCCAATGTGAAGGGTGCTTGAGCCCCATATACAGCTATAGCTTCCTTTAATTGTTTTAGTTATTTAGATTTTATTGCAAAATGTTGACGAATTATTTGCCCTGGGTTGTTGGTGTCTGGTACCTTCATCACCGGTGCAACCATGTATATAGGACGAAAACAAATTCCCTTGTTTTGTTCAGTGTCAGAGTCCCTACTCAAATAAGACCACCAACCTTCATTATTATAAGCTAGTGGGGCTGAGGGAGTTGGATGTGAGTCTTTTTTTACTCTACGTTTTCTCAGCTTTTTAAAGAGATTTTTTTAATTCTTTACGTATAATCTCTTCTTCTGATGAATCCTCCTCACTCTCCTCCACTAGCTCTAAATCATCAAACTCTTCCCTATCGTCCGACTCTATTCTAAATCAAGAAAAGATACCTCCCATCTTTACTCCTCAATATTTCTCCGTCGTCCAGGATCGATATTGTCTGCTTACCTCTCTTGGCAGGGCTTCCAAGGGTGACCTCTCAGCATTCCCTTTCCTGAAATCTCGGTGGAGACCTCCAAATGCCATCTCAGCTCCAGTCTGCGCTCTATGTGCTAGACCTCAGTTTGAGAGCTTCAGGAAAGGTGCTGGAGGTTGAGAACTCAGATGCAGTGACAGACTGACACACAACTCCCAACGTTGGTTCAGAAAGCCTCTCTTTATTAACACAATGTAGACTTAAATACACTGCAGTTAATAGTCAACAGGTGATCCTCTGATCCTCTAACTAGGCACAGCTTCTAGTAACATATATTAGAAGGTTCTAGGAGGGAAAAGCAACTGAAGGCCAGGACTCATTAATCTCAACAGGAAATGAATGAATGAAATTTAAAAAAATGGTAATAAGTATTTGGTCAGCTTTAGAAAAATTATTTTGCATTTATAAAATTCCAGTACAGTTCAATCTGGACTGTGATAGTACATGCCATTAATTTCAGCATTTGGGTGGCAGAAGCGTATGGATCTCTTTGAGTTTGAGACCAGCCCAGTCTAAAAAGTGAGTTCAAGAGTAACCAGAACCATTATGGAGAGAAAACCTGTCTTGAAAAAGCAAACAAATAAAATCAAATACAGTTAAAACAATAAAATCTGGATAGTAATAATTGAAATTATGGAAGAAGTTTCAAAGAATCTTGAGGTATTCATTTGATGATACTGTGGAAGCTAAGAGATAGCACTGAACATTTGAGGAGTAATTAGTGGTTATTTCAGTCATATTCTGAGTTATGAGTCTAAATAATATTATATAGGAAAAGAATACAATGGAAGGAAAGAGTTCAAAGAAGCAAGCATTAATAACTTAATATGTAGAATTCCACTAGAAGAGGTGGACACAAGGAAGAATGTGATTCAGAACAATCTTTAATGTTGCTATAAACAGAAATGGGGTATTTTTCAGAATTAAAAGAGGAATAAAGCATTATATCTCAAAAAATGAAGATTTAAAACAGGACTCAAGTAATCGAGGCCTATCCACTGTGCAGACCATATAATTTTACTATTATGAAACTGCCAGAGTAGGCAAGATATATTTATAATTTAGTTGTATATGGTGGGAGAAATGAGATTTTCCTGTATATGAGCATTGGAAACTCATGTAAGTGACGGAAACCTTCTGCAGATGAATTAAGTCATTTTCTATTAACTCTAAATTTGTTAAAATCACATAAATTGAAAACATGAAAGGTGTTAACTTTTTCTACTTTCATATTAATTACATATTGATTATACATAATGAGTTTCATTGCAATTATTCATAAATGTAAATGTTATTTTATTATATTTTTCCTTGTTACACTCTTCACTCTTATCTCCTCCTATTTTTCCAATATCCCCTTTCCCAATTATCCCCCATAATTTTTCCATGTTTTATTGTCAGGGGCCATAGGCCCCAACATAGAAACTATTTTTCCTAATTTGACCATACTGAGGCACAAGAAATAACCAGACACAATTCACACAGTCATCACGGAAGGGCATCTCAGGCTTCATCCATCCTGAAGATCTACCCGCATTTATTATACAAAACACCTTTTATCCCCCAGGTAAACCTAGGTGGAAGCTCATTAATATTCTCTTTCTGGAGGAGGCGGGGCTAGGGAAGCACCTGCAACTTAGAAGTCAGCTTTGGCAAACACCTCTCCCCAGGCAATCTATATTTTTAACAAAGGAGAAAGGAGCAATACATCCTGGCCTTTGTTGGGCAACTGTCTTACTTGTTTGGAAGAATTGCATCTGCCTAGTGGCCAGTGAGGCTGCCTGTAAATTATTTTATATGAAATATGGGCCCACATTTTATTTATTTGAAGACCCAGACAGTTATTTTCAATTCTAAGTTATGAATTTTAAAAATTGTTACTGAAAATAAAAAATAACATTAGTAAATGTAGTATTTTTTAGAGTCTTAGATAACTATTTTTGCAATAATAATTTGTAAATAAGAGCTTATACAAGTGAAAAAACAATGAGTCTGTTTGAAACAATGAGGTTTGTTTATGAATGTCATAAGAATTCTTAAATGAGGAACATTATTTGAAAATATTGTGAATGTTTCCATACAGTCCTAAAAATCTGAGTTTACCTTGTGCTCATATAAGGATAGGTAAATAGGTGAAATTCTAATGTACTCATTAAATGAATGAATAAAATAATCATTTTATTGTCTTTATTCTATTGATTACTTTTGAAATAAATTGTGTCTTTAAATATTTATTCTTTTCATACAGTAATATGATAAAAGATAACTACAAGAGGTTTTTATATCTCGGAGCTGCTGCTGAATGATCTGCAACACATCTGAATTGCAAGTACTTGAAAATCAACAATGACTTCTAAAAGACAATACATTGTATATCCAAATAGGTCTTTCCAAAGGGAAAGCCGTGCTGCCAACCTAAATTTAAGGGGGAGAGTTAACTTTCCATCATCAAGTTGCAACTCAGAGAATAACATCACTTTCAGAAAGCCAGAAAACCGTGAAGTAACTCGAAACTGGATTCTCGCTATGCATAAAAATGCAGCCAAAGTTTCTGAAGAAGAAATTTCTATTCCTCCTAGTCTACACAAATCCTTGATTGACTCTAAAGAGTCTTTGATTAGTTCAATCATGGAAGAATGTGGCAAAGTCCATATTCATTTTCCAAGTACCAAATTGGGCCTTCAAAAAGTCATTATTAGAGGCCCTGCAGAAAATGTTGAAAAGACTAAGAAAAAACTTCTGCAACTTGCAGAAGAGCAAGCCAAGAATTACTCTGTGACTGTCCCTGTAAAGTCAAAGTATCATCAATTTCTTATGAGTGAAAATGGTGGCAATCTTCATAAAGTCTGTGAAAAGACAGGGGCACGTATCATTTTCCCTACCTTTAAGAACAAGGATCAAGAATCAGTAACAATCATAGGGACAGAAGAAGCTGTTAAAAATGTGCAAAGAGAGTTAGAGGTTTTACTGAAAGATCTGGAGAACGTGGTAGAAGATAGCATACTAATAAATCCCAAATTCCACAATTACTTTGTCATGCAAAGGGGACAGCTTTTACAAAAAATAATTAAGGAATATGGTGGTGTGTTTATTAACTTTTCATATGCAGGAAAAGAGAGTACAAAAGTCACAATAAAAGGAGCAAAGGCTTGTGTTGAAGCAGCGAAAAAACATATTCAAGAGATATTTAAGCCTTTGGGTTCCCAAGTCACAAGACGGTGTGTTGTTCCCCCAAAATTCCATCCTTTTATCATGGGACCTGTCTGCTCTAGAATTCAGCAAATTGCAAGAGATTGTAAAGTTCAAAGCAAGTTTCCAGATGCAGAAAAACCAACTACAAATACACATCCAGAGCTTCAGGATACTGGAAAAGAAAAGGAGGAAAAGAACACTAAAGAGCCTGCTTCAACTTCTCAAAAACAAGGCAACACTATGCCTATCTCAGGAAAAGCTGAAAACTGCAAGACAGCCACCCAAACTCTGGAACCTCTTGTTCCTGTCACTGCTGAAGTCCAAGTACCTTTTCACCTACATCCATACATAATTGGGCACAAAGGAAGTGGGTTACGCAAGCTAATAAAGGAATTTGAAGTTCATATTCAGGTATCACAACCCGGAGGAAATTTTCACATCATATCCATTATGGGCCTTGAAGCAAATGTAGAACAAGCCAAGATGAAGTTGCAAAAACTAGTAAAAGCTTTACAAATGGAAGTAGATGACCAGACATTACGAAATTTTAGGCAAACCTTCAGTTTAGATTCCAAAAACCATTCCAAGATCTTTGGTAATAAAGGTATATTTATTTCCCAGATTTGCACAGAATATGATGTTACTGTTCATTTTCCAAAGAAAGGAAGCAATCCAATACAAGATCAAATTACCATTTCAGGTTCTAAAGACAACATCCTAAGAGCTCGAGATGCAATAATGAAAATTCTGCGTAAAATTGAAAAAACGGTTTCTAAGGAAATCCCACTGAACCATCATGTTTGTGCCAATATTATTGGATTTGGTGGAAAATCCGTCAATCAAATCATGGAACAATTCCAAGTAGATATCCGTGTACCTTCAAGAGTTACCTGTAATAATTCTAGCATCATTGTGAGTGGATCATCTTCTAATGTACAAGATGCAATTGACTATATCTTAACTCTTGAGAAACAGTTCCTGTCTGTTGGAAAGGATGAACCTCCACTGGAGCATGCTAAGCATGGTGGTACTGGCCACATGGCTGCAAAAACATCTAAGAGTTTTCGGAAAAGAAATGCTCTTCGTAATGCAAAATCCACTTCCCATCCTCCACGTGTGGACAATTCTGAAGATTTTCCCAAAATGAAACATCAAGTGTCTCCTAAACCTCATCCTTGGAGACCATAACAACAAGGGTTAAAACAAATAAATGGAAATTGTCCCAACCTGATTATCAGACTGCTGATAGCTTTTATTTTTAAAACTACAGTAGCTTTTGAATGACTGGCTAAATTCTGACACCTTTGCTTTTAGTACATCACTGCTTAGATACTACATAACATTGTAGTGAAAATAATGTGCTTAAGCTTAAATTCTTGCAACATGTAGCAACTTAGTTAAAATTTCTGTTCAGGACTAGATCCTGATAATTTTACACCTATTGTCTTAAGATAGTCCATACATATCACAGGTTTTCTTTGCTTCACAAAAATGCAGTCAAATTTACTCTTTTTATTTCTTTCACTACTTCTAATTTACTTTCATAATAGTAAAGTGCTTTGTTCATACATGTTATGTCTTACAACATAGAAGAGAATGCAAATTGTGATCAGTGTATTGTGCTCTTACGGTACATGCACATCAAATACAGCATAGTAGTAGTACTCCAGAGACACACAAATGCTAAAGACCATCAGATTGCATTAGTGGCATTGTTTTATCAGATTATGGTCCTATTATTGAGGTACTTGAAAATACTATGATATTTTTAAATATTCTACACACATCTTTTAGAAAACTTCCTTAAAAATTTCAACCCAAGAACAGATTACATTTTCATCTTTCTTCCAGTGAACTTTTAGGCTTGGTAAATATTTATTGTGTCAAAATTGCTTGATTGTTTTCTTTCATTGATTTTATTTTTAAATGGTATGTCACTACCAAAAGTGCTACTGATAAAGTTATAACTTTTGTCTGACATCTAAAATCCATATCCTCCAGTATTTACCATATTTTAAGTGAGACAATTGCCAATATCTTGTTATTTTCACAGGGCTAGCTTTGATTCCCTGAACGGTTAGTATAATGCGTGCATACCAAACTCCAGAAAATCTCTACTTGGAGGTCTCAAAGTTGATTAGCACTGTTCTGTGTTGTACCTGTACCAAGCTATATGCTCTCAGTCCAGTTGAGCTTTATTTCATTTCCCCCACAGGGGTTTAACCCAAGATCATTACTTGTAAGGAAAAGATTGGGAGGGTGTTACCTAGTGATAGTATTTCAATTTTCTGTACACATGTATATGATCTTTCCAAAATTCTGTAAGTGCATGCCTAGCACCACACAGAATTTATTATCTCTAGATTTTGAGAGACCCTCACCCCTTATTCTCAAAGGGACAAGAATTTCCTAGCAGAATGTTTTAAAATTAGAAACAAAAACTAGCAGCACATTCCTTCCCCCTTCCCTCCCACCTGGGGGATTTAGAGCACAAGGACACTTAGCCCAGCCAGCCACCTTGTGATAAAGAAAACAAAGAGAGAGAGCTGACTTAAGATGGGGGGAGCAAAAGACCTTTACTCATGCCAAAAATCCACTTCAAAAAGCCTTTTTGTAGCTGCACCTTTTAAAAATTAACCCCACAAAGAATTTTTAACCTCTCTCTCTCTCTCTCTCTCTCTCTCTCTCTCTCTCTCTCTCTCTCTCTCTCTCTCTCTCTCTCGTTGCTTTGGGGTAGTGAAGAAGTTCCTGGCCAGCCAGTAATTGTCTGTACTCACCTATACTTGCAATAAAAGAGTTAACCTTGCCATTTGCAGTCCAGTCAGCTCTGCTTTCTGCTGGTTTCCCTCTTGGAGGGAGGGCATGCTCTAGGCACAACATTTGGTGTGTTGGCTTGGAAGCCCCCCACAGGGACTCCATCAGGACATGATCCCTGAGGTTCAGCTCATTAGCATCTGCCCCTAAGAGAGTGCTCTTTGTAGATGAAGGTGCAGGCAGGCCTGCTTTACACCCTTCCTGGCTCCCACACAGCTAGCTTAGCCCCAGAATAATTACATGGAAACTGTATTCCTTTAAACACTGCTTGGCCCATTAGCTCTACCCCTTATTGGCTAACTCTTACATCTTGCTTTAAGCCATATTTAGTAATCTGTGCAGCACCACCAGGTGGTGTCTTACCAGGAGAGATCTTACCCTGCGTCTGTCTCAGAGAAGAGAGGAATGGCGTCTGCCTCACTGCCTTCTTCCTCCCAGCATTCTGTTCTGTCTACTAGATCTACCTATGTTCTGACCTATCAGGCCAAGCAGTTTTCTTTATTAATTAATCAATGAAAGCAACAGATAGATAGAAGACACTCCTACATCATTTCCCATTTTTCTGTTTAAACAAAAAGGAAGGCTTTAACTTTAACATAGTAAAATTACATATAATAAACAGTTATCAAGCAAGAATGACAGTTACAATATTTAGATCTACTTTATCTTTTATCATAACTAAGGAAAGCAATAACTATAACTAACAATTCTTCAACTCCATCAAAGACTCCAGAAGGATATATTACCTAAGTAAAGAAAAGGTAAGCAACTTCCAAACTCTAGAAATGACAGAGACATCTCGCTGCCTGGACAGTCACCAAAAGTTCTTCTGTACCATTGAGAAATCAATCTTCAGCCCACAGGCCCATAGTACCCAAAAGACATTTTCATGAAGCAGGAAAATTCAAAGACAGTTCAGTCACTATCTGCTGTGTTCTGCAGAATGTCTCGCAGACTCTTTCATGAGTAAGAAACCCCAAAAAATCATCTCACCTTTACACAAGTTCAGCAGTCCTCTTTTTGTGGGTTCTTTGTGTCCAGTTTATGCAACAGTCCAGGCAAGAGCAGTTTCTTGCCCAAATGGCTAACCAACTCCATTAGGAGCCTCTTTGATGCCCATCTTCCTCTTGAAGTAGATTGTTGCTGCCAGGAGCATATGTGTCTCATTGTCATGAAAAGCCATAAGTTATTAAAACATTAAATGCCATATTCTGTTGTCTTTGAAAGATATTAGGAATGCCTATCTAAGTGAAATATATTTCTATATATCTAGAAAATCTAACTAACATGACTATAAGCTTGATTATTATTGACAATTATCCATTAACAACCTATATTTCCTAATTATACATTACATTATTAAATGAACTACACAATTGCAATACCTTAATCAAGAACACAAATACATATAGATATAACAAAATTAACCTTAAATTAGTATCAGTAAACCAAGATTCATATCAATGCAAATTATTCATATCTATATCATATCTCCCTTTAAATGTAAAAGAACATTTATAAACAATATTTGGGAATATGGGTGCAGTTATTTCTCTCCAAACTGCTTTATGCTAAATGGAGGTGCTGTTATTCAGGTCTTTCATGATATAACCTGTGTGCCAGGTTCATCTCAGTCAGCAGTTGAGTGAAGTAATTTTCTGAAGGTGTTCACAGTGACCTTTCAGGAGGGCATGGTCTATCATACCATATTGGGATAGAAGCAATCCACAGGGCCTCATTCTCTGTGAAAACAAAAAATCCTCTTCAAAGCATCATGTTCTTAGATCCAAATTCTGAAGTCATTTAAAGGTCTTTTATGTCTGAATCTGTCCTATTGTGAATCTGTAATTCTTTACTATCCAGGAGCACTTCTTAAAATGCTAAGCACTTCTTAAAAACTTAAGTTGTGCCATGTAGAGGTAATACACTACCACCTGTTTTCTGCCCAGTCTAAACCTTAAGTGCACTATTATTATGATAATTATGATAGTTCCCACTTGAGGTCAATACAATTCAGCATGGCAGAGCAGAGCCGGAGCCGCTTGTGATTGAATCAGTTGTGCCTCTGAGCTGCAGAGCAGCAGTCTGCTCTGGATGTTGGCTCTACCTCTCTCCAATTTCAAAATGGAAGACATACCATTTTCTACTAGCTCTGGGGCCTCCAGGTAGGAGCAGAACTCAGCACTTTAACTCTGAGACTGAGCGTACAGCACAGAAACTCTTTTCACCCAAGTTACAATAAAATCTGACATGCAGAGCCCTGCGCAGGCTGGAAACATCTCTCTGTATGGTAGCAGAGATCCGCCATGCTCTCCTGCCTGCCTAAGCCTGATTCAGCTGTCTGCGCAGGTGCAGGCGGGGAGTGATGAGCCATTGGCATGGTCTCAGAGTACTTTATTTCTGATCTCAAGCAGGAACACAAACATCCAGTCCCATAAAAGCCATTGAAATGCTTTAAAGCCAGAGTTTGCACTGGTGGCACAGCCCCAGGAAGCCACATTTTAAAATGACCATGGCTTTTTTTTTTTTCTGCTGCTATTGCTGAAACAGGAAGGCTCTCTATGGCATGTCCTAGCAAACAGCAAAAAGCTGTGTTACACTCTCTCTCTCTCTCTCTCTCTCTCTCTCTCTCTCTCTCTCTCTCTCTCCTTTTTAAGCCCTTTTCAGGTTTTTAAGTGGATTTAGTTACCACGTTGAGTGCCATTCTGTAGATGGAGCTGCTGGCAGGCCTGCTTTTCATCCCACCTGGCTCCGGCACAACTAGCTTAGCCCCAGAACAATTACATGGAAACTGTATTCTTTTAAACACTGCTTGGCCCATTAGCTCTAGCCTTTTATTGGCTAACTCTTACATCTTGCGTTAACCCATATTTAGTAATCTGTGTAGCACCCCTAGGTGGTATCTTACCAGGAGAGATGTGCATCTGGCTCGGAAAGGAGAGGAATGGCGTCTGCCTCACTGCCTTCTTCCTCCCAGCATTCTTTTCTGTCTACTCCACCTACCTATGTTCTGACCTATCAGGCCAAGCAGTGTTCTTTATTAATGAACCAATGAAACAATAGATAAACAGATGACCCTCCTACATCAGCTCTTTTCTTGTCTATTCATTGTTTGTTTTGTCTGTCTGACTGTGGCTGCTTTGGTACTTTTGTTTTGTACTGGTTGACCAGTTTGGGATTTTGAAATTGGCAGGTTGTCACTGAGCAGATGTGCTTATACAGTGAACCTGGTTGGAAAGAGGGATGCCTCTTTTCTAGACAGGGACTTTAATCCAGGGTCATTTGTAGACCGGTCTGGGGATTCTCCCAGTCTTCGGTCATTTTCAGACTGGGAGTTTGCTCCAGGGTTAGTAAACAGGGGCTGGCATTCTTCAGGCCCTGGGCCATTTGCAGCCACCTCAGAGGCAGCCATTTGGATTTAGGCACCAAGAAGTAATCAAGAGGAGCCTCTCCTGGACATTCAGCAGTGTGTTAGGATTGTATTTGGATATATCTATCCACACAGGGAGAAGGAGGACTTGCAACCTCGTGCTCAATCCCGGAAATGTGTTGAAATTTGTGTCTTGCTGTGTTGTTTGTTTGATTTTTATGTTTCTTAGCTTTTTCCTTAAACCCTCCTCTTCAGAAATGGGGAATGCCCAGTCAACACCCCTAAGCTTAACTCTTTCACATTGGAAAGATATACAGGACACCACAAGCAACCAGAGTGCAACTGTCAAGAAGAAGAAGTGGGTCAACCTTTGTACAGATGAATGGCCCACATTTATTGTCGGATGACCAGCTGGCAGGACCTTTGATGCAGCAACCATCCACTGAGTAGAGAAGATAATTCTCTGCCCCTGTGGTGGTTACCCTGACCAAGTCCCTTATATTGTCACCTGGCAAGGGTTAATAGATAGAATAGGAGGCCCCCTCCCTTGGATTATACCATTCTTCGTTCCACAGTGGACCCAAGTCTTGGCTGCTAAGACTAGAGCTCCTCCAGCAGGTACAAAGTAGAATAGAGCAAAGCCACCAACTGTATTCCAGGAAGGAACAGATGAGACAGAGATTTTCCCACCACCTTATTTTCCTTCAGCTGAGCATCCCATGGCTCCTGTGGAAGAGGCCTCAGCCCCCCAGCAGTCAGGGGCAGAGGAAGGAAGGCCACTGGCACTATCTACCCATAGCAGGAGGGCAGGGACCCCACACCCAGACTCCATGATAACCCTCCCCCTCAGACCTGCCGGCCCTCCTGGTGATTCAGGAAACCAACCCTTCCATTATTGGCCTTTTGCTACCAGTGACTTATATAATTGGAAGTCTTAAAATGCATCATTCTCCAAAGACACATAGGACTTGATTAACCTGTTGGAAACTGTTCTTTTTACCCATGCCCCAATATGCGATAATTGCCAGCAGCTGTTGGGAGTTCTCTTCACAACTGAAGAAAGAAATAGGATCCTAAAGAATGCCCAGAAGCTGGTTCCAGGACCTACCGGCTCCCCACTAGTGGACCCTGTGCTAGCCATGGCGGCTTTTCCAGCAACCCACCTAACTGGGATTTCCACATGGCAGAAGGTAGGGAGAGTCTACGTATCTACCACCAGGCTCTATTGAGGGGTCTAAAAGTAGTGGCATGCAAGCCCACTATTTTGACAAAAAATTATAATGTAAAGCAGGGAAAGGATGAGAGCCTGGGTGCATACCTGGAAAGGTTGATGGAGGCTTTTAAACAATACTTCCCCTACAACCTGGAATCTGGGGAATCGTAGCAGGCCGTTATCTTAGTCTATTCCAATCAAGCAGCACCAGATATTTAGAGAAAATTACATTTATTAGAAAGACTAGGAGAAAAAAGCATAAGAGACTTAGTATTAGTGTCAGAAAAGGTTTACAATAAGAGAGAAACAGAGGATGAAAAAGAAGAGAGGAGGGAAAGAGAACGTCAAGAAAGGGAAGAAAAGAGAGACAAAGGGCAAGCAAGGAACCTAACCAAGATATTGGACAGACAAGAAGTTCATATGGAAAAAGTTCTCCTCGCCTCTGAGGCAGGAGGACAAGGGAAAGGCCAACAATTCAGGCCTAAGTTAGGAAAGAATCAATGCAGGTACTGCAAGGAAGAAGGACATTGGGCCAAAGACTGACCCAAAATAAGAAACGAAAGAAAAGCATCAACAGAATTGGGAAGGAAGCCAACCCTCATCCTTGCTGTCTTGGAAGAAGACAGTGACTAGGGGAGACACGTCTCATCCCTCCACCCCAAGCCTAGGTAACCCTAAGAGTAGAGGGAAAACCTATCCAATTCAGGGGTGGAAATTTCAGTACTGTTGACTCCTGAGGGCCCCTTGTCTAGAAAACAGACCTGGGTACAAGGTACAATGGGCTCCAAACCCTATAAATGGTCTACCTGGAGAACAGTGGACTTGGGAGTGGGATGGGTAACCTACTCATTTTTAGTCATTCCTGAGTGTCCATATCCCTTGCTAAGGCTTGACTTGCTCACTAAAATGAGAGCACATATCCATTTTACTGATGCAGGCACTCACATCAAACACCCAGACTTTTCCAGGCCATTGGAGTGTTCTTAAAAATGCCTTTGGAGGCAGAGTACTGCCTCCACAAACAGAAATCTACCCTCAACAAGGATATGAACACCTGGCTCTGAATATTTCCAACAGTCTGGGCAGAGAAAGGAGAAATGGGGCTGGCCAGACACCAGCCTCCAATATATGTGGAATTGAAGGCTAATGCAGATTCTGTGAAAGTTCACCAGTATCCCATGACTCTGGAAGCCAGAAAGGGAATTACTCCCCATATAAGAAGGCTTCTATGGGAGGGCATCTTGTGGCCTGTTCAGTCTGCATGGAACATACCTTTCCTGCCAGTTAAGAAACCACACACCAATGATTATCAACCTGTCCAGGACTTCAGAGAAGTCAACAAAGGGTAATGGATATCCATCCCACTTTACCCAACCCTTATACCTTGCTGAGTATGCTCTCACCAGAAAAGGTGTGGTACATACTACTTGACTTAAAAGATGCTTTCTTTAGTCTCCCACTTGCCCTGAGCATTCAGACATATTTTGCTTTTGAATGGCACAATCCAGATATTGGAGTAAGTGGACAGCTGACATGGATGAGGCTGCCACAAGGATTCATGAACTCTCCTACCATATTTGATGAAGCTATCCAAGAGGATTTGAGTGAGTATTGATCTCTACAACCTCATGCTTCCCTTTTACAATATGTAGATTACATATTAATAGCCACCAGGTCAGCAGAAGAATGCCTGAGTGGAACCAGAGACCTTCTGATAGTTATGGAAACATTAGGCTATCAGGTGTCAGCAAAGAAGGCCCAGATCTGCTGGAAGCAGATGACTTATATCAGATACATACTAAAAGAAGGTAATAGATGTCTGTCTGAAGCCAGAAAAGAGACTGTGTTAAAAAATACCTGTGCCTAAGACAGTGAAACAAGTGAGAGAATTCCTAGGCTCTGCAGGATTTTGCAGACTGTGGATTCCAGGGTACACTGAAATTGCCCACCCTCTCTATGAGGCCACAAAAAAGAAAATTTTAACTTGGAACTCAGAGAGACAGATGGCTTTTGATACCATCAAGCAGAGGCTGTTGGAGGCCCCTTCCCTAGGCATCACTGATATCAATAAACCCTTCCCCGTATACATGGATGAAAACAAAGGAATAGCAAAGGGAGTATTGACTCGGAACATTAGACTGTGGAAAAGGATGGTTGCCTACTTATCTAAGAAACTGGACACTGTGGCCTCTGGTTGGCCTCCATGCTTATGCATCATTGCAGCTGTGGCTCTGTTAGTCAAAGATGATGATAAACTGACTGTGGGACAAAATCTTGAGGTATGTACCCCACATGCTTTGGAATCTATATTAAACAACCTCCTGACAGGTGGCTAAGTAATGCCAGAGTGAATCATTAGCAAACCTTTCTCTTAAACCCTAGCAGAATAACCTTTCAAAGACTGACTACCCTGAACCCAGTTACCATGTTGCCTGACCCAGATCTAGAGGCTCTCCTCTATGACTTCGCAGAAATTCTAGCTCAGGCATATTGCATTCAATCTGACCTCTGTGATCATACCATTAACAGATGCAGAAGATACTTGGCTCATGGATGGGAGCAGTTTCAGGCAAGATGGGCACAGGTATGTTGGGGCTACAGTGACAACAGCCCACATGGTAGTCTGGGCAGAGGCCCTGCCCACTGGTACCTCAGCCCAGAGGGCCAAACTGATAGCATTAACAAAGGCCTTGCAGCTATGGAAAGACAAGAGAATCAACATTTATATGGACAGCAGGTATGCATTTGCCACCTTGCACATCCATGAAGCAATTTACATGGAAAGGGGGCTGCTCACTGCAGACAGAAAGACTATCAAAAACAAACAAGAAATATTAGAATTGCTGAAAGCACTCTGGCTTTCAAAGAAGCTAGCAGCAATGCATTGTCCAGACACCAAAAGAGAGCAGATACTATCTCTAGGGGAAAAAATCAAGCAGACCAAAAATCAAAAGAGGCAGTTTTGACCACAACTTCAGTGACTCTACCCATACTAACTGATCCAGGTGCTTGTAGCTTGCCTCCCCAGCCGAACTATAATTTAGATGAAGAAACCTGGGATGCCCAAATAGAGGGAGGCTATAAAAAAGTTGGATGGTGGAGAATTCCAACAGGAAAGGTGCTCCTTCCAAAACTATTAGCGAAACACCAACTCCAAAGAATTCACTGAACCTTCCACCTGGGAACCTGAAATCTTAGAGAATTAATCTCTGGATCTCCACTAAAGATTCAACAAGCAAACTGTCTTATTGATACGATTGTAAGTGACTGTAAATCATGTCAATTAGTAAACTCCTATAAAACACAAGGTACAAAAGGTTGTCTGAATGAGAAGAACTCAACCAAGTACGTACTAGGAAGTGGACTTTACAGATGTCAAGCCAGGTAAATATGGATATAAATATCTGTTGTTTTTTATAGACACCTTTTCAGGATAGACTGAAGCTTATCCTACCAAGTATGAGATTGCCTATGTGGTGGCTAAGAAATTACTTGAAGAGTAATCTTTCCACACATGATAGGGTCAGGCAATGGCCCTACCTTTATCTCTCAGGTAAGCTAGGGAATAGCTACTGCACTGGGGGCTGAATGGAAATGACATTGTGCTTATCACCCTCAGAGTTCAGACAGGTTGAGACAATAAATCGGACCCTAAAAGAGAAATTTAGCAAATTAGTCTTGGAGATTGGCAGTGAATGGGTGACGTTCCTCTCCTATTCCCTGTTCAGGGTGAAGAATTCCTCATACCAGATGGGACTGACCCCTTTAGAGATAATGCATGGTCTACCCCCACCCCTTGTGCCTAGCTTGCAGGTTAAGTTGATTCTGCCCATGGAGGAAGTGGACCTTTTAGGGAGCCTGAGGGCTCTGTCCCAGATACAGGCAGATATCTGGCTTCAGTTGAGGGCCTTATATTCATCCCACTCTCTCTATGAGCCCCACAATTTTCCAGCCTGGTGACTGGGTCCTGTTCTGCAGACACCAAAACAAGTCCCTGGAGCCATAATGGAAAGGGCCCTATGTTGTCGTCCTGACCACCGCAACTGCTCTCAAGGTGGATGGTATCTCCACCTGGATTCACCACTCCCATGCCAGACCTGTGGCATCTACAGCTGAGAAGCCTTTGGACAGGATCTGGGAGATCTCCAAGCACCCCACCGATCCCCTGAAGCTGAAAATACAACAGAAACCTAAAAATGAAATTCACCCTGTTGACATGGTACCTGCTACTTCACCTGTGTCCGGGGAATACTGAAAACCCCCATGCACCTTGGAACTTAACCTGGACCCTGACTAATGTTGAGACTGGGCAAGCCTTAAGGCTGGCCACTGAAGTTCACCCCCTAGATACATGGTACCCTCAGCTAACTTTTGACCTATGTGCATTAACATAGGACTCTTGGAAGAACACTGAACAAACTCTCTGGGACTCTTATCCAGCATGTAGACATTCTGACTGGTATATTTGTCCGGAGCATAAGCAAATTTGCCTCGGAGGGGGGGTGAAGTAATTTACTGTGCTGTTTGGGGATGTGAAACCAGTGCCTCCCAATGGAGAGCTAGCAAAAGAGACTTAGACTCTTTGACTAACAGCACACCAGGAGAGTCTAAGATCACAATCAATTTACTGAGGAGGGGAAAAGAGCTAACTGGTTAACAGGCAAGACTTGGGGATTACAATTGTATGTTCCAGGAGGGGAAGACATAGGGATACTGTTCTCCCTGCAAGTTGTAGCAATACCTCCCATGACCTTAGCATTAGGCCCCAATAATGTAATTAACTCCAGCTCAGATAAGAAGATTCCTCCTCCTCCTCCCAAGCTAAGTACTAGCACAACCATCCAGGTATTTACCTTCAGCACCTATGTTTTACCAGCACTAAAGACATGCTGTGATGCTGGTCCTACATCTAGTAGATCTTCTGAACTTACAAACTCCCTGTTTATAGTCTTATAACAGTCGTTCTTACTTCTAAATAGTTCCAAGCCAGAACTAACTGTCTCCTGCTGGCTTTGCTATAGCGCAAGACCACCCTATTATAAAGGAATACCTGTGTTGGCCCCAACCAACAATTCTAATTGGCAGAAAAAAAGGGAGTCTCAGGTTCTTTATGATGGTTGTCAAATACCTCCTTGACCCTCGAACAAGTCTCAGGTCAGGGACTGTGTATAGGCACAATACGTTTCCACTACTTACCTCTCTGTAATCACACTATGCCACTCACCAACCAATGAGGATATTTGGTCCCAGCAAATGATACCTGGTGGGCATGTTCCTCTGTCCTAACACCCTGCACCCATGTGACTGTGCTGACTCGAACCAAGGGATTTTGTGTCCTTGTATGTCTGGTTTCCAGGGTAACTTACCCTGCCACTTAAGAGTTGTTAAGCCTTATTGAAGTTATCCAATATGCTCTTAGAAAAAAGAGAGATCCAATTACAGCCCTTACCCTTGCCATCCTGATGGGAAACAGCTTAGCAGGATTGGGAACAGGGGTTGCCTCTGAAGTCACCCAACAGTGTTATTATGCAGATCTCCTCATATCAATAGATGAGGATATTCAGAGAATAAAAACCTCCATCTACCACCTTCAAGAGTCTCTATCTTCACTACCAGAGGTGGTACTGCAGAACAGAAGGGGCCTAGATTTACTATTCCTAAAAGAAAAAGGGCTATGTGCAGCTTTGGGAGGAGAATGCTGCTTTTATACAGACCACTCAGGAACTGTAGAATATTCCATGGCAAATGTCCATAAAAGCTTAGCAAAGAGAAAAAGGGAACATGAAGCAAACCAAAGTTGGTTTGAAGCCTGGTATTCCAGATCCTCTTGGTTCACCATTCTCATCTTTTCCCTAATAGGACCCCTTTTACTCTTATTCCTGATACTCACTTTTGGGCCCTATATTATTAATAGAATACTCAAATATACAAAAGAAAAATTGGGAACTATACAGCTTATGGTGCAACAATGGTATACTCCAATCAGGCTTTGTACACCTGGGATGTACGGTGATATTGATAGGGCCGATGAAGAACCGTAGACTCAGGATTGTGCCCCCTTAAGACCAAAAAAGAGTGGGAATGTGAGACCCTCACCCACTATTCTCAATGGGACAAGAATTTCCTAGCAATTTTTTTTTAAAAAAAATAAAGAAACACAGACTAGCACTTTCTTTCCCTGCTCCCACCTAGGAGTATGAGCAGAGAGTATACTGGGAAGAAATGGGTCTTTTTTAAGATATGGGTAGATGTGATAGAGAGGTAGTGTTACCCAGTCCTGAGAAAGGAAAGTTATTGCAAAGAACATCAGGAATAAACATGGAGCAATGCAAAGAGTAATTCAGATACAGTTGCAAGATATCAGCCTGAGTTCATGACAAAATATTTTAAATTTCTTTTGAGTTATTTCTCTAGAACTCTGCAGCACTTTGTAAAAGTGCTCTTTAAAAATTATTTTGGTATGTTTATACATATGTGTTCATGCCGTTTGTATGTGGGTCCACATGTGTGCACTTGAATCTTCAAGGTGAGAGGACAAATTTGGATGTTATTCCTCAGATTTTGTTCACATTTGTTTTGTGATGGTTTCTTTCACTGTCCTAATTAACACTGATTAGTCTAGGGCAGATAGCCAGTAAGCTTCAAGAACCTGCATGTACCTGCCTCTCTATTGCTGGTATTATAACCATATGACACCATGCCTAACAATTTAACATGGGTTCTATGAAATGAACTTAGGCTTCATGGTTGCACAATAAGGACATTACAGAATCTGTTATCAACCCAGGCTAATAAAATTCTTTAAACTTCCTTCATATAAGACATTCTTAAAAGTTTTACTAATTTTAAGTTCATTTTGATGCTCAATATATTTTGACATTAAATATATACTAAGGGGCTTAGAGAATGGCCCAGCAGTTAAAGTACTTCCCAAGCAAGAACAGGGACTAAAGTTTTGTTCCCCAGATATATATAAAAATTATGACGGGCATGGTAACCTACCTATAATTTTAGTATCAGAAGTGGAGAAATGGTGATTTCTAGAGAACAAGAATCAGCAAAATTAACCATATTTATGAGCTCTGAGTTTGATTGAGACATATTATCATAATGCATAAAGCAAAAGAGAGATTCCAGTTACTGACACGAACCTCAGGCCTTCACATGCACGCACTTGTAACACACACACACACACACAGAGAGAAAAAGAAAAATTAATTATTTTAAAAAATATTTAGATTATCATTTCATGTGTCATATTTTAGTGCTGAATCAATATCTAAATATACCATTTTAGATAAAATATCAATAAAAATAAAAAAAATTATTCCAAAGGCAATCTAAACTGCAAGGATGGAAGATGAAGGTTAAAAATCTATAATATGTTAAAAATGAAATTCAAATGTTAGAAGAGTGATTCAGTGGTTAAGAGTATTTGTTGCTCTTGCAGATGACCAGGGTTTGGTTCTCAGCATTCACAGTTGCTCCCAATGACCCAAAGTCCAGTTCCAGGGGTTCTACTACTCTTTCTTGGTACTGCACATTAATGACCAATAAACATACCTTCAGGCAAAACACTCATTCACACAAAATAAACTTAAAATCAAAACACAACAATAAATCTAAAATCAAATTCTGTTGGCTTTGTAAGTTAGAAGTCCAAATCCTCTGTCATCAGCTGCAGGATAGATTAGAGAAGTCAATTGCTTCTCCTCACAGAGACATCAAATTAATGCCAGTTTTATGATTAAGGCATATGAAAGTCATCCAACTGGCAAGACTTTGAGTCATTAGACAACTGAGGAACATTCACATTGTGAAGTTAAAAGAATCAAAGGTACACTGATCCCAGAGCATATCCAGTCACTTTACCATAAAATCCCAAGAGTAATCCTCAGCCTTGTTCCACCTTCAGCAGCCCTGCTCTAAAAATCAATAGTTTTGCTTCCTAATTCTCTAGCTCAGTGAGAAGGGGAAATGCAAAAGTGGTATCTCTCTACCCTAGTGTAAAAGAAAGTTGAGGCCAATTATCTTTCATAATGATCATTATTAGACCAAGCAAATGTGGGGCCAGAGTGGAGTACCATTATCAAACTTTGCAATTGTTATACAACTAGGAAATAATGATCATATAAGAGACAGCATAGTGGGGTTGAGAAAAGGTAAGAAAGAGATGGAGGAAAAAAAGAGAGAGAGTCTTCCATTAAATATCTTGGACAAGAAAAACTTCAAGAGAGATGGCTTAAAATGGAGGAAAGGAAAATAGCTTACATGTACAGTACATGGTGGTTGTGAAGACTTATTAAGAGAGTACTTTAGGAGAATACCTAGGAATAGAAGGTAATTTGTGACTTCTATAGATATTCAGGGACTTGTATAGAATAGCTGATAAGGAACATCAGTGAAACAGGTACTGAATTATGACCATCAACTTACTATGAAAGTATGGAGGAAGAGAAATGGGCTTTGAGCACCCTAACATAGACTTGCCACAATGACCACCCTTCTACCAATAAGATCTTTGTGCTTTAATCTTCACAAATGGGGCTGTCAATGGCCAGATTTGGGGGAGAGAAATAGAGGCAAAAAGTCTATGATGTAACACATAGGTTTATATTTTCCTGTGGCAGAACGGCATGAGACATAAACTTCCTGATGTATGTTATATAGAATCCATTTTTGCAATATCCATCTGGCCAAAAAAAATACACTAACTCACCAGAAGCATGAGAAATTGTTTCCCCATACCATCCTTCCTGAATTGTTCCAGCCATAACACCAGGTTTTCATATTCTTCTTGAACAGTATGTATACTATGAGTCTCCAAATATTCACAGCTTCTACCTACAGTTCTGGGAACAAAGGGGACTGATTGTGTCCTAAATTATATAAGCCCACAACAAAGACTGTTAAACCACTAAGCAAGGAAATGGAGAGGCAAATGTTCACTAGTGAAACATGGGAAATGGTATTAAAAAGAGAAGCTTTATATTCTTACCCTGAAGTTTTTGAAATTATCTCACAGAGGCTGCTTGATTCCCTGGCTGCTACTTCATTTCTATATGGGAGTTAAAGGGACAAACACAAAGTAGCTTCCTAAAAGCCTTATCGGGAGCTTTCACACCAACACACCTTGTAGGCAGAGGATGCTTGTTAGTTTTCCAGCTATGCAGACCCAGAATAATCACTCAGACACTATATTAATTAAATCACTGCTTTATCAATTATTTAAACATATTGCTAGCTAACGCTTATGTTAAATTAATCCATTTCTATTAATCCGTGTATTGCCATGTGGCTGTGGCTTACCAGGCAATGTTCTGGCATCTGTCTCCTCCAGTGGCTGCATGGCATCTCAGTAACTCCATCTACTTTCTCCCAGCATTAGTTTAGTTTTACTGCCTAGCTCTATTCTGCCATATCACAGGCCAAATCAGCTACTTCATTCATTAACCAATAAAAGCAACACATATACAGAAGGACAGCAATAACTCTAATCTATATGGAAACACTCTGAGAACTCAATGAGCATGCCAAATTTCAGAGTTACTAATCAAATGACTACATTTCAATTGACATTATCTCTGAATACTGAACATGCTATGCCTAGGTGACATATTCTAGATCATAGAACTAAGATGTAGGTTTTAGAGGTAATGAAGGCATTTCAAAGGCTACATTCTTTTTTGAAGAAGAGTTTTTATAACATGAAGCTGCAATTTTCTTCCTAGAGATGGATTGATATGAAATACCTTAGTGTTTACTTGAGAATTTGGCCATTAATTTTCATTAATGTGCTGACAGAATTGACAATTCAAACTTCCTTTGGGCATCCACCTCAGAAACAAGGCACTTCCTGCTAAAGTCAGGATTTGTCAGATGCCCACAAGTACCAGGATGGTAAGGGGAAATTGCTTTTTGGTTTTTGTTTGTTTTTCTATCAGTTTCATTTTTATTTTTCCAAATTTTTAATTGAAAATAGTTTTTTTCCAAACAATATGTTGTGATTATGATAAGCTCTCCCCCAAATATTTTCAGATTCACCTTCCTACCCATCCAAATCCATAATCTTTCTTGCTCTCTCTCATAAGTGAACAAATGGGCATCTAAATAAATGAAAAAAAATAAGATTAAAAACACAAGTGAACCTGAAAAGGATGAAACAAGTAAATGAACATAAATACAAATAGCCAAATAAAAAGTCCAAGAAACACATATAGTCTCAGAGGCACAAACATTGCCAAGCACAGTAATCCCCTTAAAACATAAAATCATATACCATAATGCATAAGCTGAAGACCAAAATGTACCTCAAGGTGAAAGGCCTGCCTAACATGCTTAAGGGTCTGGGTTGAATCCCAAATACCACATTTAAAAGATATTAAGTCTTGTTTTGAAATAACATATATTTCACATATTTATTAATCATAAATATATAGATTTCTATACAAATTGTTAACAAATTTTATTAATCAACTTTTATTGGTAAAGAGCTAACCTTGTTGTATACAAAGAACATATTTTTGATGTTACCTGTTCTTTTCTGTAAAAGTACTTCTATGAAGGAAAACTACTACTTCCCTTTCATATATTGTTCTATGGTATGCAAATATGTTATTGACCCTTGTTAGATGAAGTTGGAGTATGTTACAAGGTTGAAATAGTTTATTTGAATAATCCTCAATATTAAATATTTTAACCAAATCCTTTTTTTGATAATATTTTCAGTTGAATCTATAAACCTTGTAAAAACACTTTTCCAATAAATAAAATTGTTTCTACTTGAGTCATACCATTATTTTCATGCAGTGATTGTTGCACCTCAGAATCTTCAGCAAATGTTAAATGATAAAATATCAATAAATTGGAGGATTTACACAATTAGTAGAAACAAATAGCCATATAAAAATTATAAGAAAACTACATTAAAACATAATAATTTTCTTTTCTGCAAATGCATAGTGTTTCAACTCAATCTTTTCATCTATTTTTTTTCTATTATAAGAAAGAGAATATATCTGACATTTTATTCATGCAAAAGTTAAAAACTTTTAGGAATCCTACTGACTGAAATTTTATGGTGAAGAACAAATATTACATGAAAAGATACTTTCAAAATTTAGTGAGCTTCTTATTGAATTGAGAAAACATGCAATAGATGATAAAAAATTTATTAAAATGTATGTTTCAAGTAAAATGCTTTTAAGAAGGAATCAGTTTTCTGAGGAGGAAGATCAGTAAAATGCTGTTTGTATGGTTCTATATTTTTCTGACATTCTGATGCCTTTAAATTGTTCATTTCAGTATGTTTCCTGTGTAAACTTCCAAAATTTTTCCTAGTATAAAGCATACAAATACAATATAATTTCTATTGTAAAAACTGTATAAGTGGTATTTACTTAGAGGCACATAAACACGTTAAGTAGAATAAAATTTAAATACAATCCCTCACCGTCAATTTAAGAGAAAGAAACATAATTGATGTGGGAGTCCCCTCTGTATGCTGTGATTACCATTAATGAATAAAGGAACTTCTTTGAACCTACAGCAAGGCATAACTTAGGTAGGAAAGGAAAACTAGACTGAATGATGGGAGAAAGAAGGGCAGAGTCAGGGAGATGCCATGGAGCTACTGTGGAATCAGACATGCTGAAACATTAGCCTATGGGTCACACGGCAATACACAGATTAATAGAATATGTTATATTCATATGTAAGAGTTAGCCAATAAGAAGCTAGAGCAAACGGGCCAAGCATGATTTAATTAATGCATTTTCTGTGTTATTATTTCAGGCCAGGAACCAACAAATGGCCCACTTCCTCCAACTAATTGGCACCAACGTGATGGACTAAATCCACATAAAACCTGAGAGGGCTTGAAAAGGAATTCTAGAAACTAACAGAGTTTAGCCACATTTTTCCCCAAATGGGCTTTGCTTGCTGGCAGCATGCTGGAGCTCCCTTAAGAGAGGTTTTCCTGATTCAGCAGTAGGTAGCAGAAAAAAAAGCAAAGGCCATTTTGAAATGCATGCTTTCTGGGCAATGTTGTCAGCACAACCTCTGTCTTTTTCAGGAGACAGTGCATTTGGATGGGGTTTGTGAGCATAACTCTGTTGCTTGCTTGATGACAATGTGGACCAGCTGTGTGCCTGAAAGTGGAACAGTGTATGAGGCTCTCAGAGGTGCAAGTGGATCAGTCATGATGGACAGGGTGGGGAAAGCAGGAAGTACTATATATACCCTAGAAGTGTCACAGCTTAAGTTTTAGACTGGGTGGGCAAGCAAGTAGTATCATACCATAGTAATGGCACAGTTTAAGTTTCAAGAAGCACTTAACATCTTAAAAACTTCTTCTGGACAATAAAGAATTACAGATATGCAATAAAGACAAACCCAGTTGAGTGGGTTGGATAAAAGTAAATCATTTTTAAAAAGTCTTTAAATAGACAAAGAACAGGTAATCATAGATTAAAAGGAGTAAAGCCACATAAAATGGAAAATTCACAGAGAGTCTAGATTATGTATATTATTGTGTTATACTTAAATTTTTGACTGTGAATGAGCTAAGTACAGAGAGACATTTCATTTTATAGGCTGCTAAGCTAAACCAGCATTTATATTATAAAAGTATCATGACTTCCAAATTAGGGTCTAAGGAAAAGTTGCTTTGGAAAAGAGGTTCTCTGGTTCCTGCAGAGGATAAGAACCTATGGATTGCTTCCAGACTGGTGTTGTTTGATGGAACCAAAACCCCTGAAGGTCATGGTGGACACCAAAAAAAAAAAATACTATGCCCAACAATCAGCAGGAAGCAGAATGGAAAGAACTATGTGCATATTCCCAAATATTGTATATAAATGTTTATTTACATTTAAAGGGGAATATGATATAGATATGAATAACTTGCATTTGTATGGATCTTGGTTTATTGATACAAATTTAAGGTCAGTCTTGTTATGTGTATAGTTCTGTTCTTGATAAAGGTGTTTTCATTGTACAGTACATTTAAAAATATAATGTGTAATTACAAAATATAAGTTAGTAGTATTAATCTATAATAGTCAATTTTGTAGTCACGTTAGTTAGATTTTATAGATGTATAGAGATATATTTCAGTTAGATTGGTATTTTTCAAATCTTTCAGATACCCTCACAATATGGCATTTTTAACGTTTTCAGAACTTAGGAATTTTTATGACAATGAGACATGTCTGCTCCTAGCAGCACCAGTTATTTCAAGAGGAAGATGGGTATCAAAGAGTCTCCTTATGGAGTTTGCTAGTCATTTGGGCAAGAAACTGCTCTTTCCAGGACTGCTTAACTTGACATGCAGGACACACAGAAAAATGACTGCTAAAGTTGCCTAAAGAAGAGATGGTCCTTCGGGGTTCCTGTTTCATGAAAGAGTCTGCAAGACATTCTGCAGGACACAGAAGAAAGTGATTAACAATCTGCCAATACAGGTGTAACTGTCTTTGAAATTTCCTGACTCATGGAAAAGTCTGCTGGATACTATGGGCCTCTAGGTTGAAGATGGATGCTCCAATGGTACAGAACTTTGGGTGACTGTTCAGACAATGAGATGTCTCTGTCAATTCTAGAGTTCTGAAAGTTGCTTACAACGCACTTCCTGTTTACTTACCTAATATTATATCCTTCTGGAGTCTTTGATGGGGTTGAAGAATTTATAGTTATAGCTTTTCTTAGTTTTGATAAAAGATAAATATTGTAACTATAATTCTTGATACCTATTTTTGTTATATGCAATTTTCCTATGCTAAAGTTAAAACCTTTGTTTTTATTTAAACAAAAAAGGGAGGTGATGTGGGATTCCCCTCTGTATGCTGTGAATACCATTGTTTAATAAAGAAACTGCTTTGAGCCTATGGCAGAGCAGGGTAGAACTGAGCTTCGTGGGGAAAACGAAATTGAATGCTGGAAGAAAGAAGGTAGAGTCATAGAGAAGACATGTAGCCCTGCCAGAGACAAATGCCAAAACATTACCAAGTAAGCCACAACTTTGTGGCGATATACAGATTAATGAAGATGGGATGATTTAAATAAAGACAGCTAGCCAGAAATATGCTTAAGTTATTGGTCAAAGAGTATAACAAATAATGTACTTTCTGTGTAGCTATTTCATGTCTGAGTGACCAGAAAACAAACAAGAAGCCTATTATAAATAGTGTGAAGTACTTCATGCCTAGTAATATAAAAGCTTAGCCAACTATCAATAGCTGAAAAAATCATAGACCCTGGAGAAGAAACAATTACTGTCATTTTCTTAATTCAATAAAATTTTAAATATATTCTAAATATATATCCTTATACACACATTTAATATAACTCCTACCATTCCTCAAGGAAATTTCCTTTTGCAGCAAAGACTACTACAAAGATTTAAAACTGAACATGATATAGAAAAATAAAGGATCACTGGATCCCAAGCCCCTGGATCCCAAGCGACAACTGTTTCATGTAAAATATAACTCCTATACCCAATTCTAAGGGCATTTCATGGAAATGGCAGCAGAGAAACAGTAAGCAACACAGTATAGAGGAGTTATTCCTCTTGTCTACTAGAGATGAGAGCAATGTCACATCCACAAAACACTTTTTTTAGAAGTAAAATCTTTTTTA